>NC_140948.1:993357-1143357 GCF_014529385.1 Adiantum capillus-veneris | reverse complement strand
TTGGTTACTGCCCAGGCTATACAGGTGGTCGGGCAGCGTATTACTACACCTACACAGCAATGGCACTAGCTCTTGGTAGACAAAACCCAAATGAACTTTTAGAGTATGGCAAACATCTCATGATTCGTTACAAGGGTGACGTGCCAAAAAACAAAATTGAACCTGCAAAATCTTGATACACTTCAAGTACCAATTGTATAAGATCATGTATTACATAAATTTTGTACAATGTCATCCACTCAGAGTATCTTTCTCCACTTGTGATTCACATACACCATTGTCTCTCTCCACCTTCGTTGACTTTCACGAGCTCCGGAGTTGTTGTATGCCATTGATCTTTTAGCTTTTTGTTGTTGTAAATGTCTGATGGCTTGTGCTGTTGCTGAATTTGCCAAGACTTCTTTTGCCTGCATTCGATGAATGATTCTACGATAGAACCATTCAAATAGTTCTCTCAAACTGTTAGCCTTGATTCGAGAGCCACCATGTCGTGTGTGCCTGAAATAAGCATTTCTCGCCATGTAATGAGACTTTTCCATCCCTTGGGTATTCCATATTGCCGGGTTCCCATACTTCTGTATAAAATATGGCAAATGATTGAAGATGATGTGCTGGATATGAAAACAGATTAGTTAGAATGTTTTACAGTCACATATTTGCACATAAGAGAGAAAGAATACATTATAATACCATGTAGTGAGTAATCTGGGTGTCTGTCCATGCTGTCTTGAATGATTTTTTCAGAAGGTTGAGATTTTCCTTGAACTTGTTCATATCACCTTGTGACCAGTCATCTTTGTCGCACATCAAAAATAGGATGTCTATTGATCGCCAAACCTCAGCCTTCGCATTACGAGTAGTTGGTTCGTGGTCTTTGACTGCAATATGTAGCTTTTTCCAGCTCTGATACTCTACCTTGCTAACATAAAATGTGTTATATATTTTTCCATGTTTTGTTAGCTTTGGATCTCTTGTACCTTGGGGCTTAGATAAAAACCTCCGTGCCTTCACCCCACCGATGGATGGTTTGCATGGGACATCCTTCTCAGCAGTTGATCTCTTTTCATCCCGCTGGATTTTCACATTGCCACCATGAAGCCCCATATCCAACAGTACCATTTCTAAGCACTGCAAGGCTATTTGTCGTTCTGCGGAGTTCTTAATCTTCCAAGAAAACCCGATGTATAAGTAGACCAATTTCTCTACAATTCTACAAAGGGCATGCATTGTACAAATGTGGACATTCACAAGTGGTATTTTCAAAACTGGTCGAAAAGCAGGATCCTCAATGTGACGTGTTGGAGCTTTTCTCCACCACTTTGGGTCCATGACCTTTGCAGGCTCCATGCAGAACAAACACGGTGACTTTGCCATTGCACCCATTCCACAATTATACATGTACTTTAATGTTTTAAGGTCACCTGCAAGATGCCACTGAACTTGAAAGTCTCCCCTTCCATCTAGACGTAGTACCTCTCCCTGGTTAGTCTGTCGATCAATCAGTTCTGGAATATTAGTTCGATGGAACACCCAATATAGAATCTCATGATCTTCTTTCTTTACCTGCAACACAAAATAAATGAGACTTAAGTAGATCTGAACATTTGAGCTTACTTGAGAATATCGCTTACCTCAAACGCACCAAGCCACCATATGTTAGATTCTGATTGAACACTAAAATATAAAGGATCATCACTGGGACACTTTGAGAGGGCTCTATTCATTAAAGTAATAGTAACACGCTCTAGCTTTTTCTCTTTAACAAGCTCACACTCATCCAACTTTAACACAAAATGTAATAGTCCACGTGACTCTTCAAATGTGATGTTGTAAAACTCCACCATTCTCTTCTGTAGTATCCGCAGGTCCATAAAAATATTGTTGAACTCATCATATGCCATGTTCGCTCCATGGCCACTGTAAGTTGCTTTAATATGAAAGGGTTGTCCAAGATAGTCTCCCTGTGCCTCGTTAAGCTGAAGCCTCTCTTTCCAAACACTTGAGGCTGATGGTAGAAGTTTGGATTTTATACCCTTCCTAAAAAAGATGGATGAGACAGACTTTTGGATAGCCGAATATCCGCTTTTGCTTACACCAAGTGAATCAAGTGTGCCTTGTATCTCTTTAGCAAGCACTGAGTTCTCTGAAATAAAGCGGTCCACTACATTTCTTTGTAGAACCTTAAACTTCTTGTCATGTACTATATCTGCTGCCAGGCTTCTACTTATAAGTGGCTTCAATCTCTTTCCTATATTGGCTTTGGGGTCAATGTTTTCCTTGTCAGGATAGATTGAATCTCTACATGAAGACAATGCATAAGTAAATAACAGAAAATTTGCTCCACTACCACTATTTAGGCACATGAAAACAATGCATAACAAGAAAAAACAAAGAGATTACTTAACTAAGACAATGTAGCCAACCAAGAAGCATCACCTTAATGCTCGGATTCTTTTCTTGAGACCTCCTGATGCAACCTGCAATGTTTCAAGATTGCGCAATTTCTTCTTTCGGATACGACCACCCAAGATGGTGTCCTTCATTTGACAACTTCGCACCTTTCCTTTCAGTTCTTGTACCTCTGTTTTATGTTGCAAAATGGTAACCTGATCTGTAGAATGTAAATGTGAAAGGCGAACAATCTCACATTGTTGAGCTTGGAGAATGCTCTTGTAAGTTTCAGCTTCTCTTGTAAGTGATTTACAATAACCCATAAGGCCGTTTTCTCCATCACCAGCAAAGGTCAATAAGCTTGTAGGATTGACAAACGGTGGAGACGCATTAGTTATTGGATTCTTAGGGTAGAGAGAGCCTCTCGTCCAGATATCTATGTGTTTAGCTCCTTGAGCTCTGAGCGTGTCTATGGAGGTGGGAGGTATATGTGTGTTTGTTTTACTGCGCTTAATCAATGGTTGGTACTCATTGTCCAAATCAATGTGAAGGTGATATTTGGCTCGTTTATGGGTAACATTTGTGCCATTTGAGGAGTGCGCCATTAGCCAAATGTGCAGGTTTGATGGAAAGTGAATAGCGGCTGCGGATTCGTCCCTCCATGTTAGCCTCATTCCCTCCGTATTGACGTTGTTCATTCAATGCAACTGAAAAGAGGATTATCCCTCAATCACTACGAACGAATGTTCAGAGGATTAAAGAATCTACTTAAAGTACACTTTTTGAAGTTTTACTATGAAAGACCCAGCTCTTTTATTTGCCATTTTTTCTAGAGAGAGAGTGCAAAAAATACATTTTCTTAGAAGGCCCTCCAAATGACCTCCGAAATTTCCTAATGTCTATCAAAAGCTAGAGCAATTTTGGTGAGCTGCACTTGAAACACCATTCAAAACAGTCTTAGGACCAGGGCACAATAACTTTTGCTTGTATCTTGGTCTCTTGTGGGTATTTTTAGCTCAAACTTGAGATTTGAGATGTACTCAAGTATGTCTACAAGGTCATCAAGTCAGAAAACCCCACTATGAAGAGTGCATGGATCACGATCCATGTTCCTCTATCAAATTTTGACTTTAAAATTTAACAGTTGTTAGACAAGGTTATGCACATGCTTTGTATCAATTTTCACCCAAATTTGAGGTTGGGGTACATGGATCACAATCCATGTTCAACCACATTTGGACTTGATCTCTGGATATCTTGTTACGCTTTATGTCCACAAGCTAAATCTCAAAACTTTTGGAATTTGGAACTATTTTGATAGGTCTAATACCAAAAACTAGGTCTGCTCTACGGTTTTCAGTTTGTCTTCTCTTTTGATGTCTCTTGACCTTATGCATTACAGATCTAGAAAAGTTTAGATCAAGCTGTCACCATGGGTACATGGATCGCAATCCATGTTTGGAGGCCAAATTGACTTTTCTTGGTACCATCCTGATCATCATGACTAATAGATGCTATGTTAGCAAATTTATTGGGTTTGGACCTCTAGATTGAATTTAAGTCAATTCTTGTACTTTGTCAGAGTACTTGGAAATCTTGGAATTTTGACTAGGATTTTGATGTCCAAATTTAGTTTTGAAAAGACCACTAGACTCCTTATGACCTACTCTAGCTAAGGTGCAAATTTAGTCTCAGTCTGTGACAAAGGAACATGGATCGCGATCCATGTACCTTTGTGGTAGAGGGTGATAGAACTTGACATACACTTTGCTCTTGGTCTTCTAGTGCTAGCTCTGTGATTTTTGTATGATTTGGACTTGATCAGGTCAATCAAAAGTCAATCCCTAGGTTTGTTTGACAGTTTTTGGTCTTGAAGTGTTTTTGGCCCTTTTGACCCTCTTTTTTAACCTTTTTGGCAACCCTCCTTTGGGATGTTTTGTTCACAATGGTCTCTACGAGAGGCGTGCATAGTTTTTGTCTCAAAACTCAAATGAGGTGTGAATGTTCTATGGATCTGAAATTTGGTGTGCTGATAGACTATGATGTTTGTAGCCTATCCCCAAAAATATTTTTGAGTTTGAATCGATTTTTCTCAATCAAAACTAAAATCTTAGTTTGTTGTGGTAGTTTTGGACAATCTTCTGTTTTTGGATCTTTTGACCACTTTTTTCAACCCATTTTCAAATGCTTCTTTTGGAAAAGTGTTTGTCTATGTTTTAGCTACCTACAATTCAAATCTCAGCAAAAAATGATGATGAGGTACATGGATCGTGATCCATGTTCCATTAGATTTGGACCCCAAATTTGGTATGCTGGTTACTTGCAGTATGAGTAGTCTATTCCACAACTTATTTCTATATTTGGAAAACTTTTTGCTTATCAAAAGTAAATTTTTGTGTCTGCCCTGCGGTTTTTGACTAGCAACTAGTTTTTTGATAATTTGTCCAACTATTTGAAGTTTTTTGCTATGGTGCCCTTTGCAAAAATTGTTCCAAATGCGGTCATCTATCTACTGCTCAAATTCACACAAAGAAATCATGTGCTACCTTGGACATGTGGCTTAGTCAAGCTTAGTAAACAAAGATTAAAGTCAACTTACTAAATGAGGAAGGGTTGATCTAACCTTAGTCTTTAGCTTTTCCCTTTCATTTAATAAAAACCATAACTTACCTTTTAATTAATTAGCTCGGGTGCAAGACCTTTGCTGCGCAAACCTTGGAGGCTTATGAAGATAACCTAGGGCTACAACCTACCTCTTAATTTAAGATAAACATTTGGTAAAAATAAAAATCACCCTTTGAGCTTTAAAACTTCCGCTCTCTGTGCAAAACTTAGCAGAGTTCTTTGGAAGTGTCGTCAAGCCGCTTCCAAAGCCTGCTAAATTTAGACATTTTATGGCAAGTTAGATTTTCACCTTAAGGCCTCCCAAACCTCATACTTACTCTAAAAAGTTATTCTAATGACTTGAGCTTAGCATAGCCACTTTCTATTTTTAGACTCCTCTATATGCTCTCATGTCATCTCCATTGTCTTGTACCTTTGATCAAGGCTACCTAGAATACAATTATCCTTCCTTGACCTGTAACTATGACTTTCCTTTTTTGCTCCCAAGCCTTGATCGGTTGGTCCATTAGCACTTAATCAGTTTCACTTGTTCTATTTTTATTTCCCTTGGACTTAAGTGGCCAATTTAAGTTGGAAAATACTTTTAGAAGGTTAGAAATTGATATTCATGACACTTATCCCCAAGGAGGGAGGATCTTTGGACAAGATTCGGCAGTGGTGACCCATCACTATTCTAAACTTAGCCTACAAAATATTAGCAAGGCTCTGACTTTGAGAATCCAACTACTGCTAGAGAGCATTATACATGAGACCATGAGACACAGACAGGCTTTGTCAAGGAACACATCATCCTTGACAACATCTTCACTTTTTGGGAGGCGAATTCCCTTGCATGCCTTAGAGGTGAGGTTCTTTTGGTATTCCTTCTCAATTTTGAGAAGGTATATAACAATGTTGACTTGGAATTCCTTGAGGGAACTATACATTGAATGAGGTTTCTAGATGCTTAGATTAGGGGAGTGTCAGCTCTCTACATGTGTGCTCAAAATCACGCACTTTTGGTAGGACGAAGAGGGGATTGTTTCCTGCTCACACGGTCAGCTAGATAGGGCTTCCCTCTTGCCTCCTTCTTGTTTCTCTTCTGTGCTAAGGTGATGAGTAGATTTTTGACTTCAGAGGAGGCTAATCTGCGAGGACAAAAATTGCCTATTAGGGGAGATAAGCTCTTGGATGCTTAGTTTTCCAACGACTCAGACATGTATTTGGCGGGCCAGGAGGCCAACTTGCACAGGTGTGAGGAGGCTCTTGAGGTTTTTTGTTGTGTCTTGTGGGAGCATTGATCAATTGAAGGAAGACAATGGATTTTTGGGTTGGAAGTGCTCCCATGCCCAATTGGTCACCTGGAGAGAGTTTAGGTGGATCCCCTTAGGGACACCCTTGACCCCATAGAAGCTGATTACTCCTCTCCATTAAGCTGCTTCATTAGAGATTAGCATGGCTCTCTTGCTAGCAGGGTTGTAGTGGCGAACTAGTTGCTCTTGGCTACTATGTTGTAAGTTGCAGTGGAAGTGAATGTTGAACTTTGCTCAAGATGAGTGCTCCAAACTGTGCTCAAGGGTTCCTTTTACTTACAGAAGGGAGAGCGTCTCGTTCCTTTAGTGAGAGAGTGCAAATGATCACAAACAAAGTGGTAAACACTATGAATGAAGGGGCTAAGACTGAGAGATGGAGAGAGAAGAATACGACACCAGAATGTTGTCAAACTCTCCTCCAAGGGCCCCACTCTCTATGGCAAGAGAGGTCTACTATTGATTGCACAAATCTCTACAATGGTCTTGCCGACGATGTCTATGACGATGATGTCGACGATGAGACGGGCTGAAAACTAAAAACGCTAGGAGCTGAATTTTGCAAATCTAGAATTCTGGCTCTATGTCGGTGACGACAATGCGCTGAAAACGAAGATGCTGAAATTTACAAATAACGGGCTGAATCTGCAAATGCTGGCTGATCTGACCATGCGGCTGGGATCTGCTGCGGGAAGGTGAGATCTGCGAGGTTTGGGGGCTGTGGTGCAGAGTCCGACTGCTGAAATCTGAAAATGTTGATGCAAATGATGGTTCTATCGCCAAGAAACTGCAAACGCTAGGACTGATCTACTATTCCAAAAATGCCAACCCTGATGAGGTATTTGCTCCAAAAATGCTAGGCAATCTGCTGCAAAAAATGCTAAGGCTGATCTGCTGCAAAAACGCCAGAGGTCTTGATGGCTGAAAAATGATAGTTTGTCGTGCCAAGGGTCTTGCTGAGAAGGTGCACTGTCAGATATTGGGTCTCTATTGCCTCTTTTGCCAGAAAGTGCTACCGCTAGCTTTTCTATATACTTGCTTAGCCAATTTTCCCTACCTAGTCTCCCAACAAAGACACTTATTCATAATAATAGTCAAAAATGGCTAAAATAGGGAAAAAGGGTTCTGTGCACTGTAAAATTCCCCTGATGGGTACTGACTGTAATATGATGATCATGCTGTGTGCAGCTAGAGGAATGCAACTACTCTAAGTGCCTGGACATGTACGGCCTGTGCATAGGCTCACAAAGGTGCCAAAACACTTCCTAAGCTGACCTAAACCCTAGACATGAAGTAGCTTGTCCACATGCACATAGGGTTAGATGTGCACGTGACATATGCGGTACATTATGTCTTGCTTGATTTTTTTGAGCTCTTGCATTAGCCAGCTGGAGAGGTTGATCAGGAAATTTTTATGGTCAAGGCAAGATACACAGTCAGCTTGGTCCATTGGCTTGGGCCAAGGTTTCCAACCAGGTTATTACTTAACCTTGCTCTCAGAGATGGTTGGGATCATCAACCTAGCACGACAAAGTAGAGCCCCCCTTGGGAACCTTGTGATCAAAGGTCTTCTTCCTTGGGAGGAGCCTTGGAAAGAGCTTTTGTAACACAGATTCGCACCCACGTTCCTCAGAAGAGTGACCCTTGGAGCCCTTCCATATGGCGGATTTTCACAGAGATGCACAGAGTAGGCCTAAGCAAGATCTCGGAGGACCGGTTTGCAACGAGCCTACTTAGGGCTTGGAAGCAGCTATGGAATGGCCTTGAGCACCTTCAACCCAAATGCAATGAGAAGTGCCTAAGAGAGCCACCTATTTGAAACCATATGGTCTACACTCAGTGAGGCCACATGGTGGGTGGCAAGCCTCGTGTTTCTTGGGGTCCCATGGCTGAGGGGTCAACTCGTTTGCTTGGGGATTGGCTATAGTTTACAAGACTTTTTGAGGAGGTCTAGAACATCCAACTACTATAGGGCATGAGGTGGGCACAAAGCATGTGTCTGGATATTGCAGAGGCTATACCAACGGATTGGTTCACCCCTCTAGAGCCAAAAACTCCTCGTTGGATGGGGGCCTTTACATGATCGGAGGTGCTCATTGTAGTTAGGACCTGCTCAAACACAGGGTCTTGCATTTTCTCTGAGGTTCAGAGGGAGGGTTGTCTCCACAATGTCACTGTTGAGGCATTAGAGGTGGTTGAATGTTGTTTTCAGAGGTGGTTGAGGACTTGTGTCATAGATCTCGACCCAATCAACCTAGAGTCAAGACACTGACAAGTCTAGTCTTAGGAGATCCTCCCTTTGACATGGCTGCAGTGGGACCTAGGAGAGTGGGTTTTGTGAAATTCCTTTCCTTTAGCCAATCACCTTTCCAATACATAGCTCAGATGGGCCACCACATACTAACAACAAGGACAGAGACTCGTCCTGCTATAGTGACTCACTGACAAGAGGAGGGTCTCATGTCCAAGTTCTTGGTCGGGTTCTAGGAGTGCTTGTGGGACAACAAACAGCCAAGTAGAGTCACCATGTTTCAATGGCTAATTGTACATTGAGCTACTACAATTGGGAGTTGGTTGGTGCACAACGTCTTCTCGACAGCCTGTGCTACTTGTCACCACCCACTTGTGACCCAGCATAACTACCTCTGGAAATGCCCCATACCACCACAAGTTAGGTGCGAAACTCCTTTTTGAGATGGCTTTAGTCAGCAGAATGACAGTGATCCAGGAGGGCTGGCCTACACTCAAGCCTACCATAGAGCTTGTTCCTCAGGAGTGAAGCAATGATATAAAGTGGTGTTGGGAGCTCATTTACAGCCTCACACTTTGATTTATTTGGCAAGCCTGATGTTTTTGCATTTTTAAGGTCATCTATTCCTCCAGTGAATACTGCTTGTGACATCTGATTGGAGTTGGTCCATACACTCAAGGGCCAGTTTGAGAGACTTCAAGGCAGCTCGGACCGCATGCGGAAGCACCATGAGGCCTTCTGATGACTTTGGTACCCAGGGCCCTTCTTCACCATGGTTCATGGTGCGCCTAGATGGTAGTACCATCCACAAGTGTGGTTGTTTCCTCCTCCCATCTCCTGGTTTAGCCCTTACTGTACATATCTTATTTTTATTGGGAGAGTCTCCCCACATGTTGATATAGCCCTCTCTTGCAGGGGAATATTGTAGCCCTTTTGGCAATTTCTAAACTAATGGAAAGATTTTTTCTTGGGAGAAAAAAATACCTCATGTTAGTTGAAGCACACATCAAAGATAAGAAAATGGGGTGTTATTTAACCCAAACAGTGCAACGAAAAGTGATAAAGAAAAAGAGATCCACAAAAAAGGAGACCAAACAGAAACTAAAACAAGAGGAAACAAAAGAAAAAAAAAATCAAGATAGAGAGAAAAGCCAAATATGAACTCAAACAAACTTAACATGAAGCTCCTTCAAATTTTGTGAGATGGCCACTTCAAAATAACCTATATTTTATTTTAATCCAACTTAACGCCCTGTACAAAAATAAAATGTCCGAGAAACTGTATTTTCGTTGGCATGAAAGGAGCTCACTTATTTTTTTGGCATAGAGTGCATTTTGCCTAAGCAAATCAAAAACTTTCTTGAGATGCTATAAATGTTCCTCTTTGGAGTCATTATAGATGAGAATATCATCTAAGAATATAACCACATACTTACCCAAACAAGGTCATAGAACCGTGTCCATAAGTGTCTAAAGAAACTAGGGCATTTGTTAAACCAAGCATACATAACGTCTCTAATTAGTCAACAGCAATTACTAATATCATTGCTCCGAGACATGTTGATCATTAAAATTTTTGATTACCTTGACTTCCTCAAAAAACTTCTTTTTCCATACCACAAGCCCTTCAAAGATCAAAGCATCACTAGCTTTCTCATTCAAGTCCTCGGCACCCATGTTACACATAATTGAAAAATAACAACATCCCCAGTTCTGATTGAATGCACTAAACACCCTGGCAGATGTGAAAGTGAAACTCTACAAAAGTAGCTACTCAACAAGTAGGAGCGGTCTTAAGAGATACAAAGAGACTAGAAATGTTGTAGAAATTCTACCTATTTCATCTCACAAGACATGTAACAAAAGAAACAACTTGCCATTTCTCTCTTTACTACTCAAAATTGACCTCTTTACATATAAGATCGTATACTACCAAACTCAAAAGCTATTTGTAACTCCTCCACTTATGGACCATATGCCTCAGAGTATTTCTTTTGCATACACTCCTCTAATTTCTTTGGATCCATCTTTGATTCTCTCTTCATAGTTTTTGACAGCCTTTTATCTACCTTCTATGTTGTCTCTTCATGGATGTGAAGGAGACATAAACCAACATACCCTTCTCCGCATAAGCCACTTCTGAAGTAAAGTTTTTGCTTAAGAAATCAAATAAAATAATATTTTAAGATCTTTTAGGATGCAAGAAAAGAATGGCATGGTAGACCCTTCGCTCCCACCAATAATAACTAATATCAAAAGTCTGCACTGTTAGACTTTGACTTGATCGCATATGGGTTTCATTGAAAGACTCTTGAAGAGAGACCAAATCACCAGTTACTTTCATAAAACTTAGACCTCACAATTTTTTTCCCAAGCATGGTCCAACAAGATATGAAAGCTCCTCTACAAAATAATTCCTAATCTCCATTAAGCTTTGAAATGATTTTCCCTTAAGAACCTCTCGTAACTCAATCAATTTTCATTTGCCAATAGTAGCTTTGGCTTCAAAGCCAAATGAAATTCCCCATCATCTTGAAGCTATGGAAGACTCTCACTGGATGATTTGCACTACCACTGCCGATGCTTTCATCATAGAACTGGCATGTTATTGAACCCAACAACTACCTACTGTGAGGATAGCCCCATGGTGACCCAGTTCAAGGCTCATCTAGCAACAAATATTTTGTTTTTCATTTCAACAATGCAAGCATGGGGACGCGGGTCGAGACGGTTCTTTATCACTTGCAAACGGGTGTGGCTCCTCCTAATCTTGTACCCCACCAAACTTTTGAAGATAGGCTAAAAGCCCTATCTCTTGCATTTTACAAGCTTTACCCCAAGCTTGCTTATCCTACCCTAGCATGCCACCACCAAGTCTCCCATGCTACTAGTCCTATGCCAATACTACTCATTCTCAGTTGGTGTAACTCCATGGTGACCCATACCATGATCGATAAGATTTTAATAAATTTATACCTGCTCCAAGTCCCGGAAGCGCTTTTAGCATCAACAACCCACACTACTACATCTCTTGACACCTCCTTTAGCATCGATGACCCTCACTTACATTGCTCAATGGCCCGACCTTGGCAGCCCAAATCTTCATCAATTGTAACCTTCAAACCAATGCAGGCCTCATATCTCATAGCCACCACCAAGCAACCTTGCAATCATGAAGCTAGTCTCCTCAAAGCCTTGTGCACCATGTGCCGTTTATGTGGCCTTCAACACCTTCAGCTTCCTTATCCCAGTGCCATCATCTCTATCTTCTCTCTGTAAGTTGTCGCACCCAACTCTGCTGAAAAACACTCTTTGTAAGTGCATGTTATTTCAGTAGTAAATTTTGCGAGGGCTTCATCAGTATACCATGGCATCTCAAGACAGCCATGCCTATGCCCCTTTGCCATACATAGTCCTCTAGTGCCAATCTTCTTTGCCCCATTCCATTATCTAGTTTGACAGTGTTGCAACCATTGCCCCTAATGTCTTTGTCACAGCCTTGATACATTTTCCCCTTCCCTACTACCTTGGTTCTACACCCACCCATCAAATCCAAAGCTCAATTGAACATGCCGAACCTAATATCGAGTAGCAGCCATGGTGACTTTCACCTTTGCCTTTGTTTATATAGAAGGTTTACATGGTACATAACCCCACTCGCTATCATTACTTGGGTTTCCCATCATAAATGGCTTAAACATGCCGAACCTAATACCGAGTGGGTGACTTTCACCTTTGCCTTTGTTTATATAGAAGGTTTACATGGTACATAACCCCACTCGCTATCATTACTTGGGTTTCCCATCATAAATGGCTTAAACACGAGGCATGGCTACATGGCCTTCACCTTTTCCAAAGAGAATTTGCATGGTACATAACCCAACCCACTATAATCGCTCTTGTTTCCTAAAAATTGGCTTTAACCACTAAAGCATGATTAGTCATCTCTCTCCCTGTAAATTGGCACCCCTCGCATGCGCACAAGATGTGATTCTTGATTAGGATTTTTTGGCAATGAGGTGAAACACCCCAACCCTAGCGCCAGTTTGATCCCAGTGTTAAAAGGACTATGAAGAACTCTTGTCCACTCATCTTCTCCTCTTCTCCAAGATTGCAGTAGAAACCACGTGCATCGGTTGTTGCTAAACCTTGAGAGCACACTCCCTTCCTCTTTTATTCAATTATCACGTGTCTCCTTCAATGCTTGAGTATTGATGTGTAGCCCAAATATTCTTGTTGGCCTAGTGCAGCTATTGTTCCTAAACCTTGAGACCACCCTCTCCTACTCTCTTATGAAGTTATCACTCGCCCCCTTCTATGCTTGATTAATGATGCGTAGCCCAAATCTTGTTGGCCAGACTAAGTTGGTTCCTCTCTCAACCCTTAACCTAACCCCATCCTTAACCCCTTTACCTTATGCTTAAATTTAAGTACTATGCACGCTTAGCATATTTTTACCATTGATGCTCAAGCAAGTTGGAAACCATCTTAACCCTAGAGAAAAAACTAAGCTCCTCATTGGTAACACAAATCCAATTCTAGGGATCTTAATGCCCCACTATACTTCACCTCCAGTTCCACCTATTATATTACCCTAGTATAACCGTTTTACCCAACCAAATTGCAAGAAACTTTTGGTAAGCCCTTGATTGCACCCACGTCCACTTCATGAGTTTTCTTCACACCAATCCTTACAAAAATCATTATAAAGTTGAATGGACCCTTATCACTTAACACCCCCTCCAACAAAACTTTGTTTTAACCAAAATCCTTTCTTTACTCCAGATTTAGCCAAAATACTATATGTATCAGACTCTTAACTATATTCAAAAATATTCCCTTTAATCTTCAACAACCCTTCTGATATAGGTGGCCTTGACCTAACTAAACCTATACTTGTACCTCTATCCCACCATATACATTTCGTCCCCCCTCCTCGACCCTCTCCGAGTGCCTCGATAATATCCTTGTAAGAGTATTTGAAGGGCCTTTTGATGTGCTACAACCACCTACTGCTGTGGACTCTCCTTTTTTGACATAAAGCACATCTTCCAAGTTCCTTCATCTCACATATCTCCCTAGCTGCAAAATCCCAATTCTAGTCCTTTTCAATTCTATCAAGGGTACAAGTTTTAAATAGCTCAATCTTGTCAACATTCAATGAGCCCTCTTTCCTCTACACTCTTGGGAAGAGTCAAAGATGTACTAGTCCCAATTCCTGTCTAAGCTCAAACTCCAACATTTTTAAACTTCATGAAAACTCAACTCAACTTAACTCTCTTAACAGGAGCTACCACCCTCACCCTATATAAGCACTACACAAAGAGATTGTAACTTGCCCTGATGAGACCCTTTTGAGGTCGAAACGCGTTGGCCATACCTAATACAATCTCTCTTCCCAAGTGGTAGTTGCCTTGAAAAGTCTCGCACGCTTGGTTTATGTTGGTGATCAATATTTAGCACAAGCGGTTTTCCCGTGAGAAAAAGAACCACATACCCCAACACACTTAATGTCTCTAATCTTGAAGATGATGTGTTAGTGATTGATTGCTTATGGAAATAGATTTGCATGATCTCTATGAATTTGTCTAACCACATCCTCAAATGTTGTTGCCAAGGTGGCATCTACATACATAGCTAACCCTCTTCTCTTTGTAGCCTCTATCAAGAGGGTACTTTTTTGTAATCCTAGGAGCCTGTTCATCGCCCGAAAGGCCCACGCTCGAGAAAAAGTACCGTTTTGATAGAGGCTACAAAGAGAAGAGGGTTAGCTGTGTATGTAGATGCAACCTTGGCAACAACATTTAAGGATGTGGCTATGCAGATAAATAAATATCATGCAAGTTTGTTTCTGACAATCAAAAAAAAAATCACTAACACCTCATCTTCAAGATTTGAGACATTAAATGCGTTGGGGTCTATGGTTCTTCTTCTCACAGGAAAACTGGTTGCGCTAATTATTGATCACATCCACAAGCTTTAAGATGATGGAGCATTTTGTTTTGCTTTGAAAGATAAAGCTGTTGTGCTGACAAATGAAAATTGATTGTGTTTTTGGTGGGATCTGAGGATTCAGATTATCTAAGGAGCGCTAGTGATTATTTAACAAGGGGAAATGAGATAGTGTTGAATACTCATAGGCCCAATGAGGTGCAACAGTTGAAATGAGAGGTTCTCAAGGGGAAATCATTTCAAAGCCTAACAGAGATAACTAGGGAGTGTTTTCTAGAGGAGCTTTTATATCTTGCTAGACCATGTTTGGGAGTAGTTGGTGATTTGGTCTCTCTTTAAGCATCTTTCAATGAAACCCAGATGTGGTCAAGGTCAGAGACTAACAATGTAGACTTTTGGTATCAGTTATTATTGACGAGATCGAAGGGTCTACCCCGCCATTCCTTAATTGCATCCCAAGAGATCTTAAAAGATAATTGTGTATGCTCTCTTAAGCAACGACTTTACTTCAAAAGTGGCTTATGGAGAGAATGGTATGCTAGTTTATGCCTCCTTCACATCCATGAAGAGACAACATAGAAGGTAGCATGATGGCACATTGGTTTTCCTATTGTAGTCCACTCAAGTTGCATAGGTGGAAGCAAAAAAGAGTGTCTAATGCATATGTCCAATGATGGGACATCCTATCTATGCATACACAGAAATGCATGGAAAAAAATATGCTGTGCAAGAAAGATTTTGAGGGGTTCTTCATAAAGATGGTGTATCTATAAAATCATTTGACATGGCTTTGCAAGCTAGCACCCCTTTAAGAATGGTTTTCGTTGTCGAGGATATGTGCTCTCATCTTACTATGCATTGTGCGTGAGTGTTGGACTCTACGACACTCCACCAATTGTAAGTTAATAGACTTCGACTCTTATGCTCATCTCATCCAGCATGAGCAACATGACTTTAGATATGCTCAACTCTTCTAGCTTGAGCGTGTAAGCCTAATAACTATGACTCTTAGCACAGAGTTTAATATGACTTGAAGATTTGGGACTAATGCTTTCATTTTATGGCTCAGAAACCCGACTCTGACTATGCCAAAGAGTGTTTTTTGCACCCTAGCAACTTGACTTTTTACATTCTTGTGCTTACTACAAACATTTCTTCAGGTAAAAGTAAGCTTGAATCCTCAAAAAGAGGATTAGTGAAGGACCAAGCTGGCATTGAAGGTTTCTTTTGCCATACCTGTTTCATCATCTTTGAATCTGCATTCACGTTGGTTGGGTTGTCCTTCTTTGACTGTAAAGACTCTATTATATGTTTGATTCTCCAATTGGACCTATTGATAGGAGTCTTTGATGTTGTTGTATGCCTCTCTTGCCTGTCAGCATCTCGCTTTTGACTAGGAGCATTGGAAGACTTAGGAATCCAATTCTCTTGATGACCTTTGTATCGCCATTGGTGACTTTGCTTTGCTTTAGGCCTTGTTGATTTCTTGAGATCTTCATGCAGGTCTGGTGTAGTTGCATTTGGCTTGTGGTTGACTGGTAGCCAAATCTTTGTATATCCTGTGTAGAATCCTTGTCCAAAAGGATAATTATTTGAGATCCATCTTTTTTCTCTATCCTCTTGAGAGTTGTGGTTGACTTTAGCAGGTTTTGATGTTGTTCTGTTGTATACTTAGGTATCCTACAATATTGTCGAGGTTGATACCTTGTGGGCCTTCTTTCTTGGGAGGGACTTGAAGTTACTTCATATGCCCTAACCTGTGGTTTTGGTACCCATATGTGTATGTTACCTCCAAAGTACTCTTGTTCTTTTAAGCTCCACTGTGATGCTATCCATCCCATGTGTTTGTCTTTCTGGTTTGATTTCCTGTTCTTAATCCAAACTAGATCATTGACTTTGACTAAATTGCTCGGAACAAACACTTGCTTGACTTTCCTTTGCTTTCTTGAGTACTTTGGTTGATATATATTTGTCTTTCTGGGTGTCTCCTTTGAAGTTTCAGTTGGGTCAAAAATTGACTTGAAGTTTTGAAAGCCTGACTTGCTTGAAGAAGCTGATCCATGAGGGTTCTTTGATGTAGAGGCATATGCTGTCACATTTTCTTTGCTACTCGATGGAAGTTCCACTTTAGCTTTGCCTTTTTCTGCAAGATTTGTCTTTGATTCTTGTGACTTTAGCATCTTTGAATTTAGCATTAACGGTATCTATAAATGTTGGCTACCTCTTGGAAAAGAGAGTATTAACATTTTATCTTCTTTGTAGGCCTTGTGTTGGTCTAACCACTAATGTCCAAGGATGACATCTGCAAGCATTTCCTTTGAAGGCTTCACATGAAATTTTACCTGCTCTTCATGATTCTGGATGCTAAGGGTAGCAACCATTTCTTCTTGGCTTGTAGCCTTACCCATGTTTTCTCTATTACATGAGTTGCCTTGAGTAAGCTCTAGAATGCTTTGGATGTTTTCTGCAACCATATTGCACTTTGCTTCTTTATCCAGTAGAGCATTGCATCTGACACTTGCTCCTTTTATACTGTTGAGAACTACAGCTATTCTCATTGTTGGTTCTCTTGAAGATTTTTTTCCTGCTTTTGCCATCGTCTCATCTTGATTTGACTGTGTCTCTATGGAGGGTGACTTGAAACTCTATTTTCCAATCTGACTTTCCTCGGTTGCTTTAGATGGGAATGAGTGATTGACCTTTGTACTTCCTATTGCTTCTTAGTTGTCTGCAACCCTGTTCTTCTTAACTTCTGGCTTTGGTGGCATTCTTTGCTCAATAGCTATCGTTGTTTCTTTTTGTTTTGTTTGATGTGCACTTGCTATTTCCTGATTTTCTTAATCTCTTCTAAAGTTCTGATTCATGAAGATGAATCATCTTCAATCAGATCGGCTTTCATAGCATTCTCCATTTGAATTGTGCTTGAGGACTTTGTGCTGTTGTCCGCGGGTGACTAGTGTTGGTCTTCATTCATGGTTATCTCTAAAGACTGCATATTGTTTGTATTATGTATCTCCAACATCTTCTAGGCCATTGGCATTCCCATGATGATGTCGTCTTGCATATCTTTTGCTATGATCACATGAAATTGAGCTATGATGACCTGTGAACTTACTTCAATGGTGGTGGAGATGATTCCCCAGCATTCTGCTCGTTTGTCTTCACATATGCTCACAAATTTAGGAGCATCTTCCAGTTGTGGTTGGCCACATCTCTTCCAAGTGCGAAAGGACATGAGATTCTTGTGTAGCTGAAAATATAGCTTTACTTCACTTGACAGATTTTTTTTGTTTTCACCAGTAATGTTGCACTTGATTGTAACATTTAATGGCCTAATAACTTGTGTGTAGCGGAAAATAGCATGAACATAGTGAGAATTTTATTAGAAGAGTTTCCTAATGAGAATAACAAGAGTGCTTGGGTGGAGAGAGCAACAAAAAGCATAACACCTAGTTAGATAGCATGAACAATACTTTCAAAAGAGAGAGAAGTTAAGATATTGACAACAGTTGAGGACCGGATTTGCATGGAGCCGGTCCCCCCTCCAAAAGGGTTTGTATTATGGGTTCTCCCATCAAGAGAGACATTGTACAATACAATTCTTTGTGTTCCTTCAAAACTAGCTAGTGCAATGAAGATGGAAACTTCATGCACCTAGCAAAACACTTATCAAACACAACATCAATTCCCTCACGGTCTCAGACCCAAGACGTCACACACCTTTGAAGATAGTGAGAGCTAGCGGGTTATGAGAGTAGATTGAGAGGAAGAATGAGTATTATTACGAGAAAGATGTACATCTCCTCACATAATCACTCATATTAGCATAGCTTATCTTAGTAATTAGCATGGTAGAGGATATGAGCATGCATTGAAGCTTGGCTCTTGGTTGCATTTGCATCCGCATGCCAAGAGTGTGTCGATGTAGGCTTCTATCTCAGAAGCTTGGAGTAGGTGATGAGCTCTCCATTAAATCTTGGGAAGAGATAGTCTTCTTTTCTTCACACATAGCCTGTGTGTGAGAGTGTGTGTGATAATGCAAGACAAAAATCAGCCCCCTCTCTCTCTTGGGCGAGCCCTCTTGCTATTTTGCGCTTCCTTTTCCCTCATTGGACCTCCCCAAGTCAAGCCAATGACTATTAAGCAGCATAAGTGATAGCCTTCTGACATGTGTCCCCCTTTCCCCTTTTGTGAGGGCTTAATAAATTAAACTAATTGATTTAATTGAGTTAAATCCCCTATTGGACCTTTTCCCCCTCTGGCCAATAGGAATTAAGTAGCCCATTGGGCTGCTTAATTTCTATTGGACCCCTTCATGGGCTGTCCAATAATCATCCAGGAGACTTAATTATCATTGGTTCTTTTTATTAAGTGTTTTAAAATTAATTAGACTAAATTTACTCTAGCCTAATTCTCATTGGTCCACCTCCAAGGCCATCCATTAGGAATTGGGTACACCTTGTGGGAATGTGGGCTAGGGAGCTGACATGTGTCCCTCTTTCCCATTTTGTACAAAGGAAGCTTGTGTGTGTGTGTGTGAGTTTCTCTCTCATACCCTACTTAATGGGCTTGCCCCCTTCTTTGTAGGCTTTGATGAAGACTTTTTTGTACACACACAAAGCATCCAATTCCTTTAAGGTTGACCTTTGGACACAACCTTTGAATTTTGGAACCTTAGCATTTTGAAAGTCTTAATGGGCTAAACCTTAGGGTCTTTTTAGCCCATTGTTGCACATGGCTCTTTTGCAGATGGCCCCCCCCTTTGGATCCCTACTATGGACGGTCTGCTAGCTTAACCAATATTCTAGCTTTTTCTCCCCTGGCACTGCCCCATATTAAATGATCAGTTTAACATGAGAAAATCATTTAGGAGAATTATATATTGATTATTATGTCACTTGATCATCTTAGTAATCGTTTCTAACTTGACTATTTTTGCTATGGCAACATCCTTTGGTTGAGCTTTTTCTGCATTCCCTTTGCTTTGACCACCTGCTTCAGTTGATGTTGACTCATATGACTGTGATACTGCACCTTTTTGAAATTGTTGAGAATTGTCTGCCTGTATCTGAGTAACATTTGACCTTAGAACATCCATTGTACTTTTTGGCAGAATCTGTCTCTTTGAGGAGATTTTGGTGGTGACCTTGGTGTAGCTTTCTGGAATTTAGCTCCCATTTACTTTGGCTTTTCTATCATATGTTCTTGAAGCTTGAGGCTTTGCATCATCTTCAGGTTGTCTTTGACTTCAATCCGGGCCATCCGTATGGGTTTGTACAAGATCATGATCTTGCTGATATTCGTTACCATGTGCATCTTCATATGCATATGTGAGCTTGATCACATGTAGCTATTTGAACACTATGGGATTTGTTGGATTTTGACTTTGACTTGTGGAGATCAGCTGAAACTTTTGTCCTTGATGATCTTCATAGAAGCATTTGTCTACAGATTCTGATGAATCATGGGCCAATTGGAAAATTCCAACAACCATATGATCTTTCAATGGTTTTTGCCTTGAAGAGGTCTGTTGGCTAGAAACTCTAGGGCTTCTAACTGGTGTAGCATTTCCTGGTATAAGAGTTGAGCTTGATGGATTTACAGCTCCCCCCTTCCTAGGGTGATCAATATAGCCTACTTCATTGTAAGAGTTCAAATTTTTTTGGCTTTGGTTTAGTCTCACCTTTTGGGACTGTGAAGACACACTTTGGATAGCACTATTGATGTTTGGCATCTGTAAACCTTCTACATCATTTCCTATGTCTGTTCGTGAAACATGACAAATTATTCCCCAAGTTAAGCTGTAGATAGCATTATCTTTGCCCTGATATTGTCTATCCCATGGGTCTCCTATGATATGAGCTTCTGTGGTTTCAAGACCCAAGGCATCATAGATGCTAGACTCTCGTCTATATCTACGATTGTTTTGGTCAAAGTATATGTTTGTTTGGTCACAACATCGAAGCTTGATTTCTGATGGAGGAGAATTTGGCTCTGAACAGATTTTTGGGTTCACTCGGGTAATATCCTTCAGCTCTAGAGAGGATGGGTTATAATAAATTATTTCCTTTGAAATGAACCATTCTTTTTTATCTATCATTGGACGTGCTTCTATGAGTTGGTATGTGGGTCGTTCAAACACTGGTTGATCCTTTTTGTACAGTTTCCCTTTTTGGTCTACATAGTGTGCATATGAATTATGTGTACCATACAATGCTAACATAATTTTGTTTGATGTGTCCCTTAGACTCGTGAATGATTGCACACTTGTGGCAGTGGATGAAAAATCATTTGCAAACCTAACAGTCTTTTCAATCTTCGGTGATATCTCAACACCTTGACCAAATTCATGGAGAAATTTGTTGTTCAATGAATCAATTTTAAGCTTTTCAGGTGCCTGTCCATCTTTATGTTGATTTTGAATTTGCATTGCTTTTACTGGTGCTTCTAATGGTAATGCAGAATCATCTGATTGCATTAAAAGTGACAAGTTAGATGCACTTACATCGAGATTCACATTTCCAATTTGCTTTGTGCCTTGCTTGGTGGTTGATGTATCCCTGTTGTCAGGATTTCTTGGACAATCTTCAGCAAAATGTCCACCTTTTCGTCCACAATATGAGCAATACGCCATGACTGGTGGTATTTTATATGGCTCTATCATGTCAAGCTCTAGCTGAGGAGCTTCCATTTTTGTGTTTGCCAAGTTGTTGGCATTTTCTTTTAAAACACTGAGCATCAAGCTATAGATTGCTCCGTCTTGACCTTTGTATCGTCTTTGGCTTTGTTCTCCAATTAGACTGGCTTCAATTGGTTGATCTATTGGATCTTGCAATTGTGGCTCTCGACTGTAGATCTGACCACTGTAATCCATGTACAATGACCCTGATTGCATATGCACTAAATGGATGTTTTGCTGGCTTGTGCAGATTTTTGGGTAAACACTTGGGTCAATTTTTTGCACTTCATCTTTAAGCTTGCAATACCTGGCTCCAGTGAAGTCAGTGAACATCTGGGAGTTCTCTGAATCCGGCTTTACTCTTATCAATAAGATCTTGGCTTCTGTGATGCTTTTATTGCTCATTAGATATCTATGGCCTTCTGAATCTGTGTACAAGACTTTGTCTCCATTGTAGCCATATAGTTGTAAAATCTGGTTGGTTGCAGTTGCACTTGTGTTGTTGCCATATAGTTGTAAAATTTGGTTGGTTGCAGTTGCACTCGTGCTACCACTGCTACTAGCTTGCTCTGCTGTACTTGAACTCTCGGCTCGATTTGAGTTCATGTCGGTTGGTTCTGTAAAAACCGTCTCCTATCATATTTTCGTATTGATTAGCAGAATTTCTGCTGCTCGTACTAGCCTAATCTGCAATCACATGTGAGTTTTTCCATTGTTTGTCCGATTAGAAGCTCAATTTGCAATGAAATTGCTTGCGCTTGCCAATTTCGGTTTGCACAATGACTTTTGGTCCCTGGCGTTCTTTGTCTAAATTGTGGGAACAATGTCCAGATCTATGCTAGAACTGTGATGACCTCGGTTCGAATAATCACCAAAACTGTTTTTGCACTTCTCGGTTTTTTTTCTAGTGATTTTTTGTTGTTTGCTCGGTGTGATATTTCCCTGGCATTTCTATATTTGCTTTTTTGGGTTTTTATGGCACTTTCTGGCTTTTTTTGGCTCTAAAATCGGTCACTCGGTCAAAGTCATAGCCAAATGTAGGTCTAGTAACCAAATCGAGCTCTAATCGCGCGTCGGTGTGCTAAGAATAGCCAAAAGCGGCCAAGTCCAAATCTCGCATGTGAATAGGCTCTAACTAGCTAAATTTGGTCAATATCAAGACCAAAACGAATCTCTATCGCAAGTCGAGGTCAAATATGGTCAATCGTAAGACTCTACGGTCAAATTAAGCCAAAATGCAATATTACGCGTGAAACAGCTCTAAAACTTGTAATCTGAAAAATCGTAGACCCAAAATCAAAATCCATGTCAAACAAGGTCTGTGTGTGTGATCTGGCTTGAATATGCTAAAAACGGCTCAAATCGACAAAATCGGACAATTTCAAACGAAATTTGACTCTCGGAGCTCTAAATGCGTCTATTCGTGCTTAAATGCGTGTGAATGGGGTGTGTGCGGATGTTTGATGCATGTGCAATGCAATGAAGAGAAACAAAACAAAGAAAAGCAAACAAAATTTAAAAAATTGTTTTTTGAGTTTTTGAGTTTTTTTTTTTTTTTTTGTCTCTTGTGTGTGTGTGCGAGAGAGAAAACGTGTATGTGTTTGTGTATGTGTGTGTGTATGTTTATTTGTGTGCTTGTTTCTTTGTGTGAATTAACCATGCAAATTAAACACTTTTTTAGGCACACACACACTAAAAAACTGGCAGTTTTTACCAATCTTTAGGTGCGCACACAAAAGGGCTAAACTTGTCAGATTTGCAATGTGATTTCACAACTCAATAGTTGGGTATGAGCACAACACACATCAATCATCACAATTGAAAAATCATAAAGCACATATTGATTTCTAGGTGCACAAACATGGGCAAAATAGTGCACACACACCTAAAATTAACATACACACACTTGATTTTAGTGCACACACACTTGAAATTGACCATCCAAGCATGCAATCAACTCAATTAGGCACCCAATTAGTAATCCACAATCACCAATTAGCAATGGAAACTTATCAAATTCATGCGCCACCAATTCTTTAAAATTTCGGCATTACGACAGCGTGAAAATGAATAATCGCAAAATTTTCAATCCATAATATCAACATTGCATTGCATCACATAGCATAGAATTACATTGCATCAACATAGCATAGCATTACATTACATGCATCATGGTGGGATTTCTACACAATTCTACACATCTCTAGATTCTAGGGAGGTTGAGAATACCACCTTGATTACCTTTCCTTGAAGATCAATTGAATGGTAGAATGCTCCAATACTTCATAGCAAGTTAGTAAGTTAGCAAAAATTAGTAAAATTAGTGAGGAGTTAGTGTGAAATTAGAGCATGTAAACACACAATGGGCAAGATATGGTCACACATTAGGGAATTATGAACACAATGCTTCATGCACACACATTCAAAATCCACAAAAACATAAACACAAGTGAAATTAGTGAGGGAACGCGTTCTTTTATTCCACAATTACACTAGCATAGGCCACCATCCCCGGCATCCACGCCAAATGTTGGGGGTCCCATCGATGCAATAGCTCCAATGACCAACAAAATTGTCAATACGGAGGAATGAGCTACCCGGCTAGGGCATGGAAACACTCACACGGTTAGTGAGCTAATCGTGGCAACACAAATGGTTAACTCTACGAGGTGAGCTTCTTGGCCTATGGAGGAGATAAGCCGCAATGGAGGGAAATCTTCATATCCACTTCTTTTCACCTCTAATCAACCCAATCACACACACTACGATTGCAAGACGTACACAACACTAATCCTATCATGCAACACACTAATCGCAAGCACACACACATGGATCTATCGAGCACCACACTCCAATCAAACCTACATGCACACACAAGCAAAAGAGGGCAACCACACAAGATTAGAAAGGGATTAACCACTAATTAGTTAAGATCTAGTTAATCTAAGCATCATAGGCAATCATAAGAAGTAAGAGAGAGGCATAGTGAAAGAGAGTGAATCATTGATTAGTGTTAATTAAGTCTCGTGAGCAAGGACAAGCTCAAGGACTCCATAGCCACACACCTCAAGAGATCTCACCAAAGAGTGCTCTCAACAAATGACTTGAGAACCCTAATTTCTTTTACACACTTCCTTATATACCTAGGTTAAAAGTATGCAATGTCCGGCGGCCCAAGGTCTTTAGGGCTCACCACTTACTGAATGTGCAACCTAGGCACAGTAAGTGACCTATTCTTTACAAGTTGGAACTCCCATTGAGCCCGTAACACATTAAAATATTACAATGGCTTGAAATAATTCGGGAATTTACAATACGTGACCATTTTGGGAAAACGTGGAAAATGTGTAACTCCAATCTTTACTGCTTCTTCACTTTGATCTTCGATGTGCATTCGTATGTCTTCGGTCTTTAGCAGCTTCTGTTAACTGACGTTGACTCAGTTAACAGGTGTTGAAGACATGAATGAGGCCATTCAAGAGAAAGCTAGCGATGCTTCGACCTGCTGTTTAGTGCATTTAGTTGAAATTTGGGCTGCAATTATTTTTCAATTGTGTGTAACAGGGGTGTTGAGTACATGAATGAGTCCATTCAAGAGAAAGCTAGTGATGATTTGACCTTTGAACGGCTTAAGCAGCTCTTTGAGTAAGCCAAGGTAATCAGCTTCCTTAATGATCAACATGTCATGGGAGTAGTGATATTAGTAATTGATGTTGACTCCAATCAGAGACATTGTGTGCGTTGGGTTTATTGACAAATGCCCTAGTTTTTTTAGTGACACTTATGGACATGGTTCTATGACCCTGTTTGGGTAAGTTTGTTGTTATCTTCTTAGATGAAATTTTCATATATAGTGACTCAAAAGAGGAACACTTATAGCATATCAAGAAAGTTTTTGATGTTCTTAGGCAAATAAAAAATGCATCATATCTCAAGAAAGTTTTTGATTTGCATACGATGCATTTTTCTTCGGCAAAATGCATCATATGTCAAAAAAGTAAGTGAGTTCCTTTTATGCCAATGGTAGTACACTTTCTCAGACATTTTATTTCTGTAGAGAGTCTTCAGTTGGATTAAAGTGAAATATAAGCTATTTTGAAGTTGCCAGTTCCCAAAAAGTTGGAGGAGCTTCCTACAAAGTTTGTTTGAGCTCTGATATTAGGCTTTTCTCTCTATCTTAGATAATTTCACTTTTTTCCCTCCTGTTTTAGTTTCTATTTGGTTTATCACTTTTGGTTCCACTATTGGGTCAAATAACACCCCATTTTCTTATCTTTGATGCAATCTTATGCTTCAACTAACATGATATATTGTTCTTTGCTCGCCTAAATTGGCATGTATCTTTTACGTGCTAGTCTCATTTCCTTTCTTCTCTTATGCCTCAGTTGTTGTTTTCTTTGTTGGTCACGGAAGTAGAAATATGTGCGCTCACCATTCCTAAACAATCTTGCATGTGATCTCTCCTTGTTCAAATAAAAATCATTTGTGGTCAGTTGATCACCTCGTAGGGTGAAGGTGCCTCCTCTTTGAGCTCTTAGTGGTCAATCACTTTTTTGATTTCTCTCTATAAGATATTGGCTTACTTGATTGGTGCTATTTTGATTCCTTAACTTCTGGATTTCATTCACTCTTCTCAAATAGGCTTTGTTCAAGATCGAAGTATTTTGGAAAATGTACTTACGTTTTATGAGGAAATAGAATTGGTGCGACAGTCTAATTAGCCTACAACGGTCATGCTTCTTGATTTTGAAAAATAGCATATGATCGAGTGGATTTGGAATTTTCTAGAGGGCACATTGCTTCATATGAGTTTCCCTATGTAGTGGATTCAGGGGATCTCTGCTCTATATAGATCAACTACAAAATATGTCGCGATAGGTGGACATGTTGGTAGATGGTTCACTCTCTCTCTATTTTAGTGTGAAAGGGTTGCCCTCTAATGCCATATCTATTTCTATTTTTTGAAAAAACCATGTCTTTGTTTCTCCAAGGTAGGACTCCATAGATTCAATGCTTACACATACCTCTTGAGGGATTGCAAGATTTTTTGAATTATGAGTATGTAGATGAGACTTTGTTATTTTTTCATTGTGCACCTGATACTTTAGACAACTTGTTGGATGCTCTTTCTACTTTTTGTTGTACTAGTGGAGCTCTTATCAAGTGGCACAAATCATTTGGCTTTTGTGGTTGGAGAAGAGGATCCCTATCAATGGGGAGAGTAGCTTGGTTTTACTTGGTTGGCTCAAGGCCAGACTTGTAGATATCTGGGCTTTTATGTTGATTTGGATGTCTCTTCTCAGTAGTACTTTGATCCGGTTTTGATATCGATTTGTAGGAAGCTTTGTCATTGGTCAACCATGCATTCATCATTAGCATGCAAAGCTTTAGTAGTGAATCAAGTTTTACTTGCTATAGCTTGGTTTACTACTTCTTGTTGGACCTTGTATCCTCAAGCCTTGTCTCACATTTGGCACTTGGTGTGCAATTTTTTGTAGGGAGTTTTAGAAAGTATGAGTGATACGAGGCCGCGTGTCGATTGGAGGACTATTTTTTTACCTCATCAAGAGGGTGGGCTACGTATCATTGATCATGAGCTCCAGATGCCGCTTTGCTTTCCAAGCTTGTAGTAGGGCTACAATGTCACTGGCGCACGACATGTTGTTAGTTATAGTTGGGTTGGAATTCACACTGGACGGACTCTCTTCTAGTTAGTGACACATGGCAGGATATGGGTGATGGTCTACTCGACACCATGACTAGATCACCACCACCATAGTTTGGAGATAGACTTGTTACCCGTTGTTGCCTCTTTATGATTGTAGATATTAGTAGTTGGTTCTAGTCATTATCCTAGCGTTCTAATTCTTGCGTCTTGAGTCCAACACCACACCTCTACACCCTCCCTGCACATTGGAGCCTTGACCCCCCCATTGTAGCCTAGAGTCTTGGACTTGGAGCCGAATGTGCTACCAGCCAGAGTCTGTGTGGTCCTATGAGTTTGTCAAGCTCCAATGGGTTTTGAGTTGTTGTTCCATTTTTGTGTGAATTTTTTTTTAAAATGTTGGAGTGAGTTTCCTTGCTTACTGCACTAAGGAGCACCCGCTATAGAGAGCACAATACACTTTCCTTGCTATAGGTGCTCTGTTTTTGGCATGCTTGGTGGGACCTCAACTAAAGTCTCACTCCACTCCATTGAGCCTACAGATTGAGGAGCTAGCTCGTTCAACTCCTCGCCTGGTCTAATCTACTTGTGTGGTCCTAGACCAGCTTTGCTCTTCTCCATCTTGGTCGAGTCCATCTTCTCCTCGTTTAGATGGTCTAGTCTCTCTCACCCCTATCTAGTAGGAGTGGTCTAGTTGAGTCTTGCCTGGTATAGTCGAGTCTGATCTAGTTGGTCTAGACTATCCAACAAGTTTGAGGATCTCGACACCCAGAGCTTGCATGGGTTTTTGCTACTGCATGACACATACAAGGCAGTATAAAGATTGGCAAAGCCCATTACTGAGCCCTCTAAAGTACTGCCATAGAAAGCGTCAACCTCTCATGCCAAGTAGAAGTCCACAAGCCTCGACACCCCTTCCTTCCCATGCAGCTACCTCCATTCCCTCAACTAGTTCTTCACCTCCCAGGTTACCTTCCCAATAAAATTCTCACCCACTATGTTATAGTTTGCTCTTGAGCAAAACACTCCTAAGCAAGCCTCCATGCAGGAGCTCACAAGCATCCTGACAAAGGTGAACATAAAGTTTTTGACTTTCAGAGGACTCTCCACAGAGGATGCAGATGACCATGCTAGCTCAACAGAGAAGATGCCTACCCAGTGCTCTTCCTGCCAACCTTGGATGGCTTAGAAGATAAATGGTACATCCAGCTTACTAAAACCACTTCACTACTTGGACAACACTAAGGTAGCAGTTTTGTGAAGCTTTCAGACCAGGTGACTTCAAAGAGAAGGTTAGGGATGAGTTGGAAAACCGAATGCTCCAGCCAAATGAGACTTTGTAGAACTCATGAACATAAAAAAGTCCCTTATCACCAAGCTTCCCCAACAACCATGAGAATTCAGTCAAGAAGTGGGCGGAAAGGCTCTTGCCAAGACTTCACAACAAAATCTTTGAGTTTGTCACTGTTGCTACCAAGATAGAAGAAGAGAGAATGCTATTCAGCAACTCTCCTCAAGTAGAGATTGCCTCAGTACTCTTGCAAAGTCTATCTGACACCTTGACTTCTTTACGCAGTGAACTAGAAGCCCTGAAGTTACAACGAGCTCTTCAAGAGGAGAGATCCTTCTCTCTTCAATAGGAGAAGCCTCCACATCAAGAGGTTTCTCTCTATTCTTTGTGTGTGCATGTAGATTTTATTGAAGCGTGGTTGCTTGCTAGATATATGTGTGTGCGCTTGTAATTAGTATGTAGCATGATAGGATTAGCAATGTTGTGCATCATTGGCATCGTTACTGTGTTTGAGTGAGTTGATTCAGGTGAGGAGAAGTGGAATTGGACATTTCCAATCTTGTGGCTTAGCTCCTCAATAGGTCAAGGTCACCTTATAGAGTTAACCATTTGTGTTGCATTAATTAGCTCACTAATCTTGTGTGAGTGTTTCCATGCCACCCTAACTGGGTAGCTCATCACTCTATATGTTGGTCATTGGAGCTATACTACAATGGACCCCCCAACATTGAGTGTATTGCTTATGTGCATATGTCGGATGAGGTAAGAAGTAAGCTTGATCCAAAAGCTAAGAAATGTGTGTTTATTGGCTATTTCCTTGAATAGAAAGGGTATAAGTGTTACAATCCTATCACAATAAAGTGAGGTTGAGCAAAGACGTTGTTGTTTATGAAATGGCAAGCTGGTATGATGATGTAAAGGATGCTTTAGGGGCTGATGTAAGAGAGAATGTGGCTACAAAAAATATATGTTTGCAGTCATAGGTTTTTCAGTGGACCACAACGGTCACCTAGTTCAGGTCATGGTGCGAAGGCATGGAGTGGCACATTGCATGAAGGAGTGATTCCTCCTAACTCTTCAAATGTATTGAGAAAAGAAAAGAAAAAAGTTGATCATGCCCCTGAGTTGCCAAATTTGAGTGTTGGTCATGATGATGGTGATAACAGTGGTTAGTTTAGATGAGGAGTTTGGTATACCCTCTACAAAAACTCCGGGTGCAAGAAGAATGAAGGCAAGAAATAAGGCACTTGGAAGTGACCTTAGACCATGCGAGTTTGAGAGAGTAAGAAATCATATGCAGAGATTGACTTATGATTTATGTGTCTCGTCATTGTGGATATATGGCAAAAATTACACAGGAAGTAGAACCCACTTGCTTTGAAGATGTTGCAAAAGATGAGAAATGGCAACAAGCTATGGATGAGGAGATGGTTGTCCTTGATGCAAATGAAACATGGGAATTGGTGCCATTACTAGAGCGAAATAAGGCAATTGTATGTAAGCCGGTTAACAAGATAAAGCACAATTTTGATGGTAGTGTGAGCAAGTACAAGGCAAGGTTTGTGGCCAAGGGTTATGCACAATCTTATGGGATTGATAATGAGGAAACATTCATCCCTGTAGCCAAGATGGCTACCATTCCTGTGTTTATTGCAATGACTATAGCTTTAGATTGGGTGTTGAAACAAATGGATGTAAAGAATGATTTCTTGAATAATGACTTGGATGAGATTTCCTTTATGGAGCAGCCACATGGTTATGTGATTAGGAGGCTACATGATCTTGTAATGTTGGTTATAGAAAGCATGATATGGGTTGAAGCATGATATAGAATGCCATTGGGCTTGCCTGATTCCTATTGGCCAGGAGGCAAAGGGGTCCAATGAGAGTTTAGTTGAATTAATTAATTACCTAAAGCTCTCACAAAAGGGGAAAGGGGGACACATGTCAGAAGGCTATCACTTATGCTGCTTAATTGCCATTGGCTAAGCCTCGGGAGGTCCAATAGGATGCTAGCAAGAGCAAATAGAAAGAGGGGTCAACCAAGAGAGAGAGGGGGCTGATTTTTCAAAGGCATTATCACCTACACACTCACACTAGCTCATGTGTGGAGTAAGAAGACTCTCTCTCTCTTCTCAAGCTTTAATGGAAAGCTTATCACCTACTCGAAGCTTGTGAGAAGAGAGGCCTACACCAACAAATCTTGACTTTGTGATGAAAATCCAACCAAGAGCCAAGCTTAAATGCATGCTCATCTCCTCTACCATGCTAATTACTAAGCTAAGCTATGCTAATATGAGTGATTATGTGAGGAGATGTACATCTTTATCGTAAGAATACTCCTTCTTACTCTCAATCTACTCTCATATCCCGCTAGGTCTCACCATTTTCGAAGGTGTGTGAGGTCTTGCATTAGGGAAAATTTGGACTCACAAAGGGGCTTTATAAGGAGTTTGACTTCCTCTCTCATGTCCAAAACGGGCGTGCGGTAAAATTTTTGCAAATCAACTGTAAACTTGGCGAAGATTTGGCAGTTAGAATCTACTCTTCAAGCTTTTTCTATTGATATATAGCATGCCACAAGATTCCTCATATTTTGAGAGATTCTATTTTTTATTCTCTAGATTCTAGACGGAGTTCACATCACAAGAGAATCAAAAATAGAATCTTTCAAAATATGAGGAATCTCATGGCGTGCTATATATCAATAGAAAGAGCTTGAAGAGTAGATTCTAACTGTCAAATCTCCGCCAAGTTTAGAGTTGATTTGTAAAAAAATATACCGCACGCCCGTTTTGGACATGAGAGAGGAACTCAAACTCCTTATAGGCCCCTTTGTGAGTCCAAATTTTGCCTAATGGGTCTGATACCGTGAGGGAATTGATGTGGTGTTTGATAAGTGTTTTGCTTAGTGCAGGAGGTTCCATCTTCATTGCACTAGCTAGTATTGAAGGAACACAAAGAATTGTATTGTAAAATGTCTCTCTTGATGGGAGAAACCATAATACAAAGCCTTCTAGAGCGGGGACCAGCTCCATGTAAATCCAGTCCTCAACTGTTGTCAATAGCTTAATTTCTCTCTCTTTTGAAGTATTGTTCATGCGATCTAACTAGGTGTTATGCTTTTTGTTGCTCTCTCCACCCAAGAACTCTTGTTATCCTCATTAAGAATCTATTATAATGAAATGCTCACTATGTTCATGCTAATTTCTGCTACACACAAGTAACTAGGCCATTAAATGTTACATTGGTATCAGAGCACAAGGTTTCTCTTTTCTTGCTCAAGAAGGGAGGTCCTCAAGCTAGCTATAAATGGTTGGTATTACTAATTGTATGTGAGTAAGTAGAATAGGGATTTTTTAGCCTTGTAGTGTGCCTGCCTTTGTGCAGTTAACGGGGCATCACCGTCGAGAGCTATGGTCTCAATAGTGGAGTCCTACGGGGCTTGCCTACGGCTTAACCACTATTGAGCTATTAGAATCTTGACAGGAGCCGATGTTGTTTTGGTGTTGAACGACCCTCTCTTCTATTCCTTGCAATTAATGGTATTCGAGCCACGGGTATAGTAGCTTGAGTTCTTTTTCTAAAGGGGTAAAGAGGAGTAGCAACTAGGGCTTGAAGTGCCAAAGTAGACCTAAAAATTTTACACCTAAAAGTTGTTAGAATGGCTGACAATAGTAAAGAGAGTAAAATTAATGTTGATAAATCTGATTTTGCTAATGAGAAAGCTACTAAATGATGCCCATCTTGTTTCTAGGCTTCAACAATCCATGGGCAATCCATCCATCCAAAGTGAAGTGAAACGATAGCTTCATGCACATGGGATTCTCTAAGCTCCCCACTATGACGAGCAAACACCTAGGAAGCCTCCTTGCGAGACTTCCAAAAGAGGTCTCTCTCTGATTCGGGAAGAAGAAGAGAATCCCTATGAAGGGATCAGAAATTTTCTCCTTGATGATGCATCTCCTTCTCAAAGGAGAACTCAAGAGCCTCTACCGAAGGAACGAGAAAGAAGTGAGTCTCCCGCCACCTCGGGGGAGATGGCTCAGCAAAGACGGCGGGCTAAACACTCTCCATTGCCTCCAAAACGGAGAATACCATCGCATACTTCTCCACACCATACTGCAAAGAGGGATGACAAAAAGCAAGAGAAGAAAAAGGCAAGAAAGAGGACACCCTCTTCTCCATCTTCTACATCCTCTTCCTCTTATGAAAGTGATAGTGAAGACAGCAAAGATCAAGCCAAGAAAAAGGCGAGAAAGAGGTCACCCTCTTCTCCATCTTCCTCAAATTCTTCATCTTCTGAAGAAAGTGATGGTGTAACCTTTGAACCTTAAAAAATAAGAGGCCATAGTAAATCCTATGCCGCATGGAAGAGGTCACCCAAGCTCAAGAAGTTCAAAGAGGGAGGGAAGAGCATCCCTTTCCTTACCTACAATGGCACCTTTGGTGCTACGGACAAAGTCTTCGCCTTTATCCAACAATTTGATGCGGCATTCGGAGATGAGGGCTTCACAGAGTCCTCTAAGCTATGCTATGTAGCTATGAACTTTCCACCAGACAATGGTGGTCTAGCCTACAAGCCAACAATGAAGCTCCACGAACATGGAAAGCTTTAACAGCTTCCATTATGAAGCAGTTTTTGGCAACCGATGCCAAAGACAAAGTACTCACCGAATGGCGAAGCTTGAATCTCTCTCCCTATGAATCCATCCACAAATATGTAGACAAGTTTTGGGACCTACAACTCAAAGCCACTGTCTTCAAAAAGTTGGATTTTGGAGAGCAAAAGCAGCAATTTTGTGCAGGCTTAACCAAAGAAATGGCGGAGTATGTCAACTCCCTAAGGCCACACACCATATCGGCGGTAATACACCATACTATGGTGGCCTCTCGAATCAATTTCCAAACAGGGGCTAAGAGGAATTCTAAGCCCTCGGAAAACAAGGGTTACAATGAGCCTAAGGGGAAGGACAATGTCCAAAAGTCTCCTAAGGGCAATTCCAACAAAGCTAAGGAGAAGGGAGTTTACAAAGGCAAAAACAAACTTTCTCTCGTGAAGAGCTTGAGCATTATCGCAAGGATAACCGGTGTTTCAAGTGCGGAGAACAAGGGCATGCGTACCGCGCTTGTTCCCAAAAGAACACCCACCATGATCCTCCTAGAGCTACCTTGGTCAAAATCCAAGAGGAGGAAACTCACCACAAAGGATCTCCTCTATGCCATGCTTGGGGAAAGGTAAGAGAACATGATGCTTTTATTCTCTTTGACCCTAGTTCTACTCATAATTTCATATCTACAAAGTTGGCCACCAAGTTAGGCATACAAGCCTATGAGATGGGAGATGTCCTACCCGTAGACGGTGCTTTCAAGGGGCAAGAAGCTTCAGCCACTCCCTTAATTGGGAAATTGAGGCTCCATGGTTTGATCGCCTGGCTGTCAATGTTCAATTCCCTGAAAGAAGAATCTAGTATAGGTTCAGGGAAAAAGATATGTATATAGATGCTAAGGAAATGGGTAACACCATACTCATTGTACATAAGCAAGCTTTCAATAAGTCAATAAAGAGATCTATTTCTGTGTACATGATTTTTGTTAAAGATTCTCAAAATGAATCTAATGCTTTAGCAAAAGAAAATACAAGCAACCACAAAGAATTAGAGTTACCCAATTTTCTCAAGGGGTTTCAAGATGTCTTTATTGACGACATCCCTTGTGAACTACCTCCTAAATGAGGCAATGATGACCATGCAATTGAACTTCTTCCAAGAAGTTCACCGCCTAACAAACCTCCTTATAGAGTTTCTCAAGATCAACAAGAGGAGATTATACAGCAAGTGCATGAGTTAGTTGAGAAGGACATGGTTAGGCCTAGCTCATCTCCATTTTGTTCTCCTATGCTACTAGTGCAAAAGAAAGACGGCACATATCGTATGTGTGTCGACTATAGAGCACTAAATAGGATCACTATCAAAAATAGGTTTTTCATTCCACAGGTAGAAGACCTATTTGATAAGCTACAAGGGTCCACCTACTTCAGTAGGATTGACCTAAAAAGTGGCTATCATCAAATAAGGATAGTTGATCAAGACATTGTAAAGACCACATTTCGCACTACGTTTGGTCTTTACAAACACATTGCCATGCCGTTTGGCTTGACCAATGCACCAGCCACATCAACCGCTTAATGGAGAATCTATTCAGGCCTCACCGAACCTTCACTGAAGTGTTCCTTGATGATATCATCATCTACTCTGATTCATTAGACAAACACAAGCAACACCTCCAGGTAATATTTCAAGTTTTAAGAGAGAATAAACTTTATGTTAATCGAAAGAAAAGTGAATTTTTCTTACAAGAGATTCAGTATTTAGGTCACATTATCTCTCAAGATGGCATCCAAATGGATCCATCAAATCTAGAGGTAATAAAAGGATGGCCTGAACCAAGGATTCTTCATGAGTTAAGAATCTTTATAGGTATGTGCGCATACTATAGACGCTTCATAGAAAAGTTATCACTAATAGCGGGACCATTACATGACCTAACAAAGAAAAACGTTAGGTACACATGGTCTGCCAAGGAGAACAATGCTTTCAAAAAGCTTAAAGAAAAGCTTATCTCTCAACCTGTGCTTACACTACCGGATCTCTCAAAGCCATTTGAGGTCCAATGTGATGCTTGTGGTGATTGCCTTGGAGCCGTTTTGCTTCAAGAAAGGCATGCTATAGGCTATGAAAGTCGAAGGCTCGACCCTGTTGAGCAAGCTCTAGGCATATATGAAAAGGAACTCCTTGCAGTTCTACATGCCTTAGACTCATGGAAGAACTATTTATTGGGGACTCCTTTCATTCTGCGAATGGATCACTCTATGTCGACTTCTTCCAAACCCCGCCATCCGCACGCATGATGACCATGTGGTGGATTTTCAACTCTCCATTGCAAACAAAAGCTACCAAACAACCATGGCAAGTTTTATTGTTAGTGAACGGATTCCTGGGGAGGATCACAAACAATTTTCTCATCGTGGTCACCCTTCGAGGGATCTTGCAATGTCATATGATTTGGATGAGGAGCTTCATCAAATCCCCGAGCTTAGTCACATGGTCGAGAGGTACTTTGTGGTTTGGGATGGTAATCACAAATTGGAGGCATGGATGTGGTGGATGAACGAGAATGACATCCCAATTGAGAAGGCACCAAAGGTGGAGTGCGTTCTAGTTGATTTTCAATCCCATGAGATAGTGGAGTTTCTATTGGTTTTGGGAATGATCACGTGATCACACAGTCACACAGTCACAAACAAATATTTTGTAGCAAATACTTTTTATTAAATATTTTGTATTTTTTAACATTAATTTTTCAAAATAATAAAATAATATTAATTTTAAATTTATAAGGGCTATATTATTAGACGTGAGTACATAAACAATTTGATAGTTTATACAATGTGATCTTGTGCTTAATTATTTGTTTAGCATATTATTATGGCTTGCTCTTTATTTTTCCTGGGTAAAGAGTTTTCTTATCCTTTTTACAATGGTAAATTTATAATATCTGAATCATTTCTTTTATACTTAATTTCTCCAATGCAATTTACAAATTTAGATGCAGTCATCGAAGCTGGTGATATTGAAATGAATTAGCCTCTTGAGAGGACGCTCTTAACAATTTGGGTGAATTCATCTATGTACTGGATGAACAGCTTTCACGTAAATACAAAGTCAATGTATCCCATCAAACACAATATGCAGGCTCACCTAGCATGACTCCCATTGCCATTGTGGATAGTCCGTCAAAGGCGCAATTCAGTCAAAAGGAGTTAATAGATCTATGTACCCCCCCCTCAAGTTTTGCTCTCAAATAGCTTCAAAAGGAGTACAAGACAAAAACTCTTACAGGCCGAAAAGAAGGGCACATTGACAAAGCTTTTAATGCAAATACAACAAGTGGAACAAGTTACAGAGATTCCAAGGTCTTACAATGGTGATGATCTAAGGTACATGGCGCACCTTAACAGCTTTGTGGCTTGCCTTTGACTCTCTCTAAAACAATTTGTTTGTAGCATGCAGGACCTTTTGACTATTGCAACTTGTGAAATGAAACAGGAAGACATGGAAACGCAATGTTTGTTTTGGGAGTGCCTCAATGATGTAATTATATCATGTGGGTGTGACAAAGCTAATTTCTTTGGCTTCATGCCGGATGAAGCTCAAGCAAATTGGAACGCAGTTCGAATTGTTTTCAATGGTGGTGACAAGACCAATACAATGAGCGACCGAGAGAATTCTTATCTTTTCCATTGGAAGCAACGCTTGAATCAAAGTATGTGGTGCAAGCTTCTCAACACACACACAAAGAAATGTGTGATAAGTGGAGGCAAGCACCAACAAAAGAGGCTGCAGAGGCTCGTCTGATACGCCAATGGTGGCGTAACAGTCATTGCATAGACCGTAACATTCCATACATGGATTCATGGCTTAGTTGGTGGGAAATTTGTATTGCACATTGGGGTGGCATTATGGCATGCATAGAAAGTAGTTCTGATGGACCAAACACTCCACGCACTAACCTTGCGGAGAGCAAGCATGGCAGCTGGCTAGCAGGGGAGGGTTTCCGTAAACACATTTCATTATATGATGCATGTACAACCGACCTTGCAAATTCCATCTTACAGAGCACAAAGGCCATTTCATACAGCCATGGAAAACACATTGGAAGGTCCATCAACACAAAAGCTTGCGGAACACCATGAAAAACGTCTGATTCAAGTGATAAGAGTAGTGAATGCGGCTACTGAGGGCACTCCAATGTATAAACAACCAACTCCATTGACAGGAGATAAGGAGACATCAAGGAAAAAGGCAAGCCAAATGAGGTTATCAACGTGGAAGATGATGCATCGCATAGGCCTGAGTACAACTCGGTCACCAAAGATCGCAAGAAGTGTGGAAGACCACGTAAGATCAACTTTGCAAAAGAAGGGATATCACAAACCCCAAAACGAAGTATAGGTTCTGGTGGGCAATATGTAGTTGAGCGCAAGGTCAATGAGGCAATGTGGGCCATACGCCGAACTCCACAAGGTAGTAGGGTCACATGTAGCGGCACGCCAAGACGAGGACGAAGGTGTGGATGCAGTATTGCAGGTTCTAGCCTTGGTATATCGGTCCCATCTTTTGAAGGATATCAAAAACATCCAAATGGTGTGGTGCGTCAATGGTTTTGGTTTTGTTCGGATCATGTATTGCATTGCCATATAGTAGAACAGAACATTGAGCCTCAGCCTCAGCATCCACCACACACTTGGCTCGTGCATGTGGGCACCAACCTATCAGAGGATAAGGTGCAAATATTGCATGAAGGGGGGTATCAAGTGGAGCTCAGCAAAGAAGGAATATCTAATGTAACGCCGGTTTCTCCTGCACAAAATATGACCAACTCTCCTTTCAAGTCAAAAGATACATCCACTCCTGAAGGCAGTGCAAGAGCCATAGTGCAAGATGGTGTGCGTGTACGGTATCAGACTTCCATTTTTGAGGATGTTGCTCGCAAGATCAGTTTAGCACTAGCCTTGAGAGCGAAGGTCGTAGAAGAGATATGTGCAGCAGATGGTGTTAATGAGGTCTTCAAAGTAGAGACCAAAAGTGAATATGGTCATGTCGGGATGTACAAAGTTTGTATTTGCAACCAGCCATCGTGCACATGTCCAAAATTCATGGAACGGGTGTCAAAGCAAAAACCATATCTTGCATGTAAACATTTGTATTTTATTTATCTGCGTGTGCTAGGGTTAAGCCAAAATGAGAACATGTTTATCCATCAACCAACCCTGGCAGATGCTGATATCTTTAGGGCACTGAGCCGAAGCCGCAAACCTATACAGGCATGGATGCATAGCATTTGTCAATTCTCACTTTTTCTTCGTATGCTTCACAAAATGGACAATTGTACTAGTTTCTAATTTTATCTTATGATGGCCACATTTTGGTACATTGATTTGCAGTTTTTTTCCAAATTTGGGAAATGGTTGTTTATTTGTCAAATCGTGAATAAAGTAATATAATATTTGCACAATGTCTATAAATTACCATTGCTTGAATCTATTTTTGTGAAGTAGCTTTCGTTGCCTCCTCTATTACTTTTTACGATGACCGACTATCGTGAGAATAAAATCAAGTCTGTGTGGGATGCCATGGAAGCCATTCCCAATGGAGAGGTGTTGTATGGAGCCGACTGGTTTAGGGAGGCTCTAAAGGCAACAATCAATGTGTATCGCCTCTATCAATGCCGCAAGGAACTCAATATGTGGAGCTTACTCAACTTGAACGAGAAGGGACAATTTGCTTTCTCTTGTTGGAAGAATATTGGGCTCATCACAAAGGAGGTCTATGTAATGCAAGTGCAGTAAAATGTAACTTTCTATTATTAATGGCTGTTCTTGTTTTAAGTACCCTTGTCTCTGTTGTTTTTTAAACAATTTGTTTAGCTCGCATATCTTTGTCTATGATCAACCTCCCTAATACCTCTCTCTCTCTCTCTCTCTCTCTCTCTCTCTCTCTCTCTCTCTCTCTCTCTCTCTCTCTCTCTCTCTCTCTCTCTCTCCCTCTCTCTCTCTCTCTCTCTCTCTCTCTCTCTCTCTCTCTCTTTGTGTGTGTGTGTGTGTGTCTGTGTGTGTGTGTGGGGGTGAGAGAGAGAGAGAGAGATATGAAAAAGACGAAAGAGTCGACAAGGAGGAAGAGAGAATCTTTTTAGGAATCTACTCACCTGATTCCTAAAAAGCGCTCACCAAAATATGCTCGCGTGGAAATATCCCCCTTTAATGGCAAAGATAACATTCTCCTTCAACATATCCAACACCTTGGGGGGGTCACTTAATAATTATGTGACTATCACGTGAGTGCATCAAAAGGGGTTCTTAAATTTTATTTTTTCTCACATTTTCACATACAGAAGGGTACCATAAAATGGAATCGGAAAAAAGGTGTATTTTATTTTCAAAATATTCATAAATAAGGAGTTTTAGAAATAGTCCTTGAACGCGATATAAATGATTTATATATAGAGACCCCCCACCCCACTGAGTCCAACACATGTGAAACATTAGAGAAGAGGATTGTGGTCTTACAGTCATTGCAGACACTGGTGAGGTTGTCAAGGACTTGTTAATACACTAGGAGATCCTAAAACAAAAATTTTGGTACTTGATTCTTTCCTAGATGGAGAGCTCAATCATGCTAGAAGGTAAATTCACCTCATTGGATCATTCATCCCATTAAAACCATTAGGCTATTGGATGCTCAGTTTTTTGTAGCTCCGGTCCTTTATAAGGATAAATTTATTGGAAGAGCAGGAGGGTTAATAGGGAAGTGAGCTAAAAGCACATCTAAAAAGTTCATTCCCTCATGCAACATTGCTTGCACAAGCTCAACAAAGATGTATTATGTATTTTCCATGCTCAATTCACTTTCTGACAGACAATGAAAAAGGTAAGTAGTTCTTAGCAAGAATGGTAAAGCTTTGGGCAAGATTTAAAATCTCTACAAAAGAGGAGAAAGCTTTGAGAATGAAGGGGACCATCATAGAGATAGTAGAAAAGAAATCGTTTCAAGGTACAAAATGTAAATCCGCTACAAAAGTGATTGAAAGTTCACAAAGTTCAAGAACAAGTTGACATAAAAAATAAATAAAGTGATCTGACTTCAAATGTGACAATATAAAGGTAGATACACTTTAAATGGGTTGGATACTCCTCAATCTAATCTCAAATATCACATTTGGAGCCATTTGGCCATCAAACCTTCACTAAATTAACAAATTAATCACTTTCTTGCACAACCCTTTTTTACTCATTCTTGGACCTAATGTTTACTACATAAGTAGGATAAAGAATGATGTTGAGAAATCTTGGCATGAGATATAGCAATTAGTTTGGGCTTTGGTATCTGCAACAAAAAGGATTAACTTTCCTTATTTGTGCAAGTTGTTGCATATGCTTATAAGTGTGCATTTACCCGATTGTTTGCACCTTTTTCCATTTTAGAATATTTTAATTACTTTTTCATTTAGTAATATTAAAGGTATCTAGTTATCTTTCAAACAATCACTTATACTTCCCAAGCATATCGAGATCCTCGTCCCAGGATTCGGATGCCTTGCCTCCTCCGCCGTGTGTTGAGGCAGCGCCTTTACACAATTTCCATTTATTATTTTTTCTTTATCTTATTTGGGAAAGGCTTCAAATATATATATATATATATATATATATATATATATATATATATATATATATATATATATATACTTCAGGTTCCTTTTAGAAAAATATTTGAGGAGCAAAGCACTATCCGATTGATGTTGACGTGTTGATTTCCAAACGCATCCGCAAGTACTCCACCCTACCATGGCTCACTCCCATCCAATCCCAATCCACGGCATTGAATGAAACTCGAGCTAAATAATAGACCAATGATTATCAGTCCTAGCCAAAAAGGACCATCCCCCGTTGCATCTCACAGGTAAACACCTACGCCAACCTTTTTGAAACAATTCAAACAAGTTTTCACACTTAAAACTTCTTGTTGTGCTAGAGATATCCATGTCAAATCTTTTTGGTAAATTTTTAAATCCTAGCTTAAGTTTAGACTAGGTTCTTTGAGTTATAATTCCTTAGTTTCTAGTTAATTTTAATCTTTACTCAAATAAGATCTTAAGAAAACAACAAGTCTCTTGGAAGTTTAAGAGTTTTGTTTCAACGTAAGTTTCTAGGATAGCCCCATGGTTGATCATATTCTCAATTTTCTTCTTGTTCTATTTGCCATCCATGGAAGTGGTGGGAGTTTTATGTTCAAAAAACATGGTCACTACTTTCGTTAAGCTATCCCTTTACTCCCCCTTCCTCATAGTTGCAAAGCAAACTTGAAAGTAGACAAACATTAAATGAATAATGCATATTCTCTTGACAATGAACTTTGTTCTAGTTAAATCATGAGTTGTGAATGCAAAACTTTAGAGTGAACTTAACTTGTAATCTTATGTTTCTTTGATTATGTGAGTGATATAATGCTTCCAACCTATCTACCATTCTTTTTTGTGAGAAGCAACCTGTCTAGGAATGAATGTTAAGTCTTTTGCAGATATGTAAAGTCTTAGGTTGTTGATAGCCTATCTTATCATTCAAGGAAACTGAGATGCATTTTCTTTGTGAATTGGTTAAAATTTAAGTTTTATGCAACCTATGATAAGACATAAAAAATTTAGGGTTATCTTGACTAGCTGGCTTTAAGCACTTACCTTCTCTTGGTATCCTTGATAAAATTGATTGTAGGGAAGGGAAGAGGTTCTTGGAAGAGGAGGGGCTCTTTCTTTGTCTTCACCTCTTCTTCTTCAAATAGACGTGATCCTCAAATGAATGGGTTGAAGTGGTTGAACAAGAGGTGAAGTGGTTGAGTAAGACTAAGAGAACTTAAGGAAAGGGGGAAAGATGGATGAGCATAACCTAGGAGGATGGGGAAAATGCTAGGTAAGCAAGAACCCTGGTAAGCAATAGGAAAAGGAGAAGGATAAAAGAAGAAGAGTGAGGTTAAGATTGGAGAGAAAGAGAGCTTCTTGCTAGAGAGAATAATGTTCAAAGGCAAGGGCAAGCTTTTCTCAAGATTAGGCAAAAGCTTTTACAAATCTAAGTGAAGTAGGAGACAAGGATTAAGGGGAGATGAAGCTCAAGATACCATAGCTAAGGCTATGTATGCATGCAAGGGAGGAGAGAACTAGGACTTAAATAAAGGAGAAGAATGAGTTTCTTGGAAGTCCATGGGGGTGGGGGGAATTTTATGGGTGAAGTGTAAGATATTTGTGTATTTTTTCAAAAGAGGATTCTTATATAGAAATGGACTCCAAAGCTCTTATAGATTTTAGTTTACTAGTTGAGCTAACAAATCCACTTAATTCTAATTTGAACTAGTTAAATATTTAATGTAACACATGCTTGTTCTTACACATCCTTACGATTCACATGATTTTTCTTACATCCCCTTACTCTTCACATGCTTTTTCTTACATCTCCTTACAATTCCTTACTCTATGACAAGTAGCATAATGTGGGTACTTTTGTAAGAAAGTAACATAATGGAGGTACTTTTGTAAGACAAGTAACATGATGGGGGTACTATTGTAAGAAAAGTATCATAATGGGGATACTTTTTGTAAGAAAAGCATTATAATGGGGGAACTTTTGTAAGAAAAGTATTTTCTTATATGAAAGAAGAAAAGAGTCAATCAAGTGAGAGGATTTTTTTATTATCAGAAAAAATTTAAAAGTGGACTCCTAATTTTGTATAGAATCCAATTTTGAGTTATGCCAAGTCCATAAGAGGCTTTTCCCATACTTCTCTTGTTAATAAAATCCGATTTTGAGTTGTGCCAAGTGATCCATAGGAGGATTTTCCCATACTTCTCTTGCAATATCTAAAACTACTAAATAAGTGTGGTGCTTCTGAATGCATCAAGATATAATCATTGATTTGGTAGTGTAAGAGAGTTCGAGAGGGACTTTACAGAAGGCTTACATTGTAAAGTCACATGTGATACAATATCTAAAACTACTAAATAAGTGTAGTGATTTTGAATGCATCAAGTTATAGTCATTGATTTGGTAGTGTAGGAGAGTTCGAGAGGGACTTTACATAAGGCTTACATTGTAAAGTCACATGTGATACAATAGAGAGCCATTTCTCTACAAATATTATAGTAAATGTAGTAAAAATGTTCATCAATGCTATACTAAACACAACACGGTTTCCAATAGCCTAACTAAACATCTTGACAATGTTTATCTACCTAGATGAAAAACATCGATGGTGCCACATGCCCTCAAAAGAGAAGCCTAGACTCCACATTCTCTGAAAATAATCCAAAGCTTTCTCACCCTCCAAGAGATTATGTTCATAACTTGTGCTTTCAAAAGTGAACCACAATTACTATACATGTTTTTTCTACCAAACATGACATTGTTTATCACCTAACTAAGTAGTGCACAAACCATTGCTTCATACCGATCTATAGCTTGCACCACTTCATTTGTAGAAAGATGATTCAGTTTTGGTTGCACCCATTGGGTATTGCAATGCGGATGATTTTTGCCTCTGCATACTCCTTTGCCTTACCAGAAATTAGAAGGCGGAGAAAAACTCATGTCCCTACAGCTCTATAAAATAAAATACAAAAAACAAAGACCTCATCGACAACTAAAAAATAAAAAGTGAGCAAGAAGAGCATAGTTACCTCTTTAATCAAATGATGTGTTATCTATGGATTGGATTTTAGTATCAAAAATAGATGGCTCATGCACATTATAATGTCTTGAAAGAGCTAGAGTGTGCACCTGGTCAAGGTTGTAGGAGGTAGCTCCATAAGTAGGTCAAGATCTTGACCTCTCACTGACATTGTCATTGCCAACCAGCTCCAAAGAGGCAGCCATGGTATGCTACCGTTGGTATGCTCTACGTGTTTGTCATGTACAAAAAAGAAAACAAGTTGAGAGAAAAGAAGATCAAGTGCATCTGCCATCCTCTTATTCCTTGCATTTACTAATGTGGTTGTGATGCCTTTACTCCTTGGATCTTTCTAACATTGACATGGATACCTTTTGAGGCATCACCATATGCTACAGTTGGTATGCTCTATGCTCCATGTCTCTTGTCTTTCTTGTCACACCCATTCGATACATAGGAGCAAAGTCTAAGTTGGCTCCCATGTCATCACCATTTTGCTTATGTTGGTGGGCAACCCCCTAAGCCGCCCTTCCCTCATCCATATGAAGAAAATAGGGCATGATTGGTTGAGGGTGTTGCACATGACCTGATGGATACCACCCTCTTTGATATCATTGATCGAAAATGCGTCGAGCAATGAAAAAATTTTGGCCCACTAATAAGCTCACACTTGTTTGTTGGACGTGTGTGAAGCTGCCCTAAGTCTCAAAAACATCAAAAGAAAAATTTTGAAATCCGATGAGAAGCAATATGCACCCAAAATAAGAGCTACGTTTTCTTGATATTCTCTCTCTCTCTCTCTCTCTCTCTCTCTCTCTCTCCTCAAAACTTCCTAGTTCTTGAATCTTCTTGATCTTGCATGACCCGTGTTTTTGTTGCCAAGCACTCATGGAATCTGTTGCTTCTCCTACTCGCACAGATGTTCCTATAATTTTGTTTGTCAATTCTCCTTTAGCATCGTGCATCACAGCTTTGGAAGAACTTCCAAGCACATACACTTGAGAGGCCATTACATTTTGAGTTTAGGAGTACGGAAGTTGAGCCCTTTCATCAGGAGTGGCTCGGTGAGTTCTTGAAAAGTGAGGTAAAGGTCCAAGCCAAAAGACCTTGCTTGCCTCCAAAGTTCGTGCTCGAAGAAGGATCTCCACTGAAGTGGCTCGACGAGTTCTTGAAAAGTGAGGTAAAGGTCCAAGCCAAAAGACCTTACCTGGCTCCAAAGTTTGTGCTCGAAGAAGTTTCTCCACAGAAGCTGCAGCTAAAAGACATAAGGGGAACAAGGAGCTTAGGGAGTTGATAAGGGGGCAGAGTGAACAAGGAGCTTAGGGATTTGAAGGATCTTGTCTGTGAGATTCTTTCCTTAAAGGGATTATTGCTATCAATGCAGGCAGCAAACCCCACCCTCTACATTCCTCTTGCTCTCAACTGGGAGTTGGCGGTGGTCAACATGATACATTCATATGTCCAAACCTTGGATGGCCTTGTGAGCCATTTAGTAAGCACAAAGTCGGATCATTTGCAGCTCGTCTCGTCGGCAATCACGGCCTTTGGCCGAGGAAGAAGTTGTATGGGCATTACTTATACAAATCTATGGTGGGTGCTCTATAACCAAGTAAGTACTGTATAAACATGATTTTCTGATTCAAGTGTTTTTTCACTGAAGCTAGGGGTGGAGATCCCCCCTCCAAACCCCTCTAGTCTACATTACACAATTGTCAAGGCGAGTTCCTTCAAAGTTAGTCAATAACATTGATGTCCCTAACTTGATGCTTCATACAGAATTGAAAGTCGTCCCTTGTATGAAACCAACACAGGTATTTGACCTTAGGATGATGCTTGCGTGTTATCTTTCTATTTTCAAAGATCTTTGTATTGAGACTTTTTTGAGCGTCTCGTGAAGTTTGAGAGAGGTGGGAGATGGATAAATGACCTAAACCTCATCAAGGAGGCCTTCCTTCTTGACGATTCCCTCTCTATCAAGCAATTACAACTAATGAGAGATATATTGGTGGACATTCTTGAGCATCTGGACAATCTTGGGCCTATGCGCCCTTTGAGGCCGCTTGTGGAAGGGTTTTGCGACTACTTATTTTGGGGTAGTCGATAGGGATATGAATAAGCCAATAGGGTGGAAGATTGATGAGGACACAGGAAACACCGACCTTTTGGGTCGATCCCCAAGGAATTTTCTATTATAGTCGAGTGGATGGGCACCTATACACATCCACCCCCGAGGGTGCATTGGTTCGATACGATCCACTGTTGCCTTTGAGTCTCTTGATATGTGATAGATTTTCTTGCTTCTCATAGTAGTTAAAAGTTTAGGTCTAGCTTTAACCAAACTCTAAGGGTGTTTCTCTTAGCTTTCATCAAACTCTAGGGTTGTTTTTCATATCAGATCAGTGTTCGATTTTCTTCCTAACATTAATGACACTATTTTTTGGTTCCAAATATTTGATGTATCATGTGAAACAAATTGCTATCTATCTTATTGATAAGAATCAGTTTCTGACTTTGTCATTATCCTTGATGAGCACCTTTGTTGGCAACTTTAAGTCTTCCTATTTTGGTTTTTTGAGAAATGTTGATGTGAAATTTTGCAATATTAATTGGCAGCTATAGTAATGTCAATTTTTACAACAATACTCTAGAAAGTTTGTCAGTTATGCAATATAATAGATTTGACCAAAAACAGGGTGATAGTATGGCCTTCAATCACCAAATAGAAGAAATAGACATGTTGAGGAATGGCTTTTCTTGATTTTGAAGGCCCCACCAAAAGCCTTTAAATGAAATTCATGCAAATTTTTTGTTCCATTTATGATTGGTGGGATAGATGGCATTTTATGATCTTGTTTCCTCCTAGAAGTGGCTCTCTATGATGTTCTTACGATTATTTATCGTGCCATTTGGACATGACAATGAGTAGGTCACTTTTAACTCCCGTCGTCTTTAGTTTCTTATGAAGGTGTTCAAAAGTGAGCTTTGGTTGGTGTTGTTTTCAACAAGTCCAAAGAGGTCAAAAAGATCAATAAACATCCTATAAAATCTCCACTTATATCTGCTTAGTTGATGCAACCCAAAGATTCTTTGGGATCAACTAATTATTGCACCTTTCTTGTTTGGGTTATCTTTCAGATATTGTGTACAAATTGAAGTTTTCTCCGGTCTCATTTTTTGAGGTCTAACTCTTGACTAGCAAACAATAAAAGAAATGGGCTAGCGAGATTCCACCAATCAGTGATTGTCACATAATCAACTGTTAATGGGATTCATAAGCCACTGCAAGCACAAATCTCATATTCAAGCCTATTATAGATACACACATACCATATGTCTATTTTAGCTTCATACACATTCCACGTTACAAAGAGGTCCTTCGGAAGCAGCAAACTGGAACATAATACACCATCATATCTGAACTGAGAAAGAAAGTATCTTTATAGCCATCTCATGGCAGTGCTCTCCATGGATGGAACAAGAAACAAACAGGGTGGGTCGTGAGGTAAAAAGACAAATAAAATGTATTTAATGAAGCGGCCATTGTAATAAGTAGCAGACTTGTAGTCCATGTCTGATGGACATGGCGCCTATCTGATCATTTCATAAGTCTATTTTTTTAATCCATTTAGATATGGGCATCATCATATGTGAACTGACGTACATCATTGGACGTGACCACCATGACCATTACAACCGCATATACTCATATAAGTTGTACACACACACATTGTACTGATGAACCTAGAGATTTGATGAGAGCCACATCCAGCAAAAAATCTATAATAGACAAACCTAGCTACTTGCAAGCAAACCTTTGCAATCCAAAAAGACACTAAGATGCACCCTCTCGAACACTAAGTACACCAGTTCGAGTGTTTTTCATGGTGGACCCCTTCTTCTTGCATTGCATCAAATCATTCAAAAGTTTCTATGTCGTTCTTGCATTGCATATGGCTTATTCAAGAGTCGATAAAAGATACCCCACGAGATGATAGAAGACTGAAAATTTATTGTAAACTTGCGGTCAATAGTTGACGCACTCAAATGAAATCTAGTCAAGGATATCTCCACCTTGATTTGGTATGGCCAATTAAATGAAGTGCCATTGTTATGTATGCCATGCTTTATATCCCATATGGGCTCGATGTGTTACTCAAGGGTAGAATAACACCTAAAAATACGATACATTATACATGTGACATGCGTCATGTCATTTTTAAAGACATGCTCTTCTACTATATACTAAACAAGGATGAGCCTCCATTTTTTGGCTAGGAGCTCACCATTTGCCACGTGGGACTCATAGAAAAAATCAATGCAACCCGAGAGTTAGGTCGTGTGAGAGAGAGAGAGAGAGAGAGAGAGAGAGAGAGAGAGAGAGCTACAATCCAGATGTAGACTACTATGATGTGAGCTACTTATACGCTTGACACAGCTACAACCCCTTGGTTCCAAGTAATTCTAATAGCTTATTGCCTAATTTCTTTGCACCGCCCCCATTGGCCCTTGCACCTCTGCTACCTTAGGCATCTCTGGTGTGATCATGGTTGAGAAGGGTTCACACCATAGTTACAGGGAATGGCCATTTTCATGTCCTTGTAAATTCGGACTCCTAAGTAAAAAAGCATTTAAAAACACTCCTATCCCTAGCTGCCATTGACATTATGGCACATACTTGCTCTTGCATCTCCGCGAGCTCGAGCATCTACGAAGACCGTGAATGTATGAAAGTGTTAGACTCCGCTCGAACACGGACCTCTGGGGTGACGGTGGGACATGACCACCCGATCTTGGCAAACCACGGCTCGATGCCACGGGGCGTGCAATGGACCCGGTTTGGGGACGACGGATGGATGATGGGACATAGTCCTGACCTTCATTTTCTCCTCGACTCACCGTTTGGCTCCTATGGACGCGTGAGTGGGTTTGAGAGCACCCAGTAACGGGAGTGTCCCCCTCCACTTCACAACACGGAGGTATCGAGGGAGTCCGCCTCGCATGGGGACTCCATGACCCAGTTTCAGGACTGTCGGCTCTTCGTCGGCGGGTCTCATCGGCAAGCGTCGGCTCGATGCTACGCGCGGACGGGTTGTCCGTTTTGGACGTTTAGGTACTCCACGCAGAGGCCTTGACTTCCTCTTCGAGATCATCCATGCACATTCACGAACGCGCTCCTGAGGGGCTCCTTGTTTGCGACCGACTGCTGTCGGAAGATTCGGCCTGATCCGGGGCATTTTCGGTTATTTTTCAAATTAGACCAAACTGGCCTGAGAGAGTTCCAGAGGGATCTCTTAGACATGCGCTCAAGGCTCGAATAGCCTCGTTCACTCAACATTGATCCTAAAGACTCTTCCTCACTCAATCAAACTTCATGAACGTGCGGTGCCACGAAGGCTCCCGCACGCATCGAGCTATACGTGATCTCGGGCCCATCAACGAGCCGCCAAAGGGGACTCAAGTCAGCTAGACGCGAGCCTCCCAGCCCGCGTGCTCTAAGTTGTGGACCCTCGGCCTCTTGGTGAAGGTGTCACCTTGAGTGTCCCTGGCACACCCGTAACACTTGGTATCAGAACTAAACCCACGTTCGCCAACCACGGGACATCATAAGCAAAGTACACAATATCTACTACCATGATGAATCACGAAATGTGCAAGCTAGCGATGCAAATGCACTAGATCACCAGGAATGTGGGGTTGCAAATTGATGTGACTCCAATGGAACGTGGAAAGCCCAACGGTAGAAGCTTAGCCGTGGCTCAAGGTATACATAGAAGACATGCCCAACAGGGGTATTCGAGTTGTCAGGAGACGTCGGCTCCAATTTTCTTCGGCGAGGGCTCTAGGTGAAGAGTCCCTCCATGTTCAGCAAGCATCCATCAAGAAGCAAATCAGCGGCCACAGTCGCGGGGGCACAACGCTAAGTGTCCCCCTCATCAATCACCTTCAAACGGGCGAAGTAGTTGGATCGGCCCTCAGATATGTAATTTCTCATCAGTCAGGCTCGTCAGGAGTTTTCAAGCACCTTGTGAAGAGGTAAGCGGACCCGGAGTCAAACGTGACCATCATCCATTGAGCTTCAACTTGGTATTGGTATGGCTTGGTAGAGCGGTCCAAGGTAAGGGGCCGACTCAATCAGATATAGCCTCCGCTCTCAACAAGGACGGTGAGGTGAATTTAGCATTGGCACTTCAAGCCTGTAGCACATGCTACTAGTCACAGTGGCAGTGGCTTATCATTAGAATGTAAAGCATATGCATATAGACCCTGTGTGGCAGGGTCACGGAGCATGACAGGATGTCCCTCGATTAGAATATGCAATCACAAAATGTATAATCATCACCGAGCGCATCGAAACCGCGAGTTCTAAAGCACCCGGGATGGGACGGGGTCGCCCATCCTTCTAAGTATCTCTGGATTGGGATGGGACAGTTCGGAGACGCGGTGTCTTGAAGCAAGACACCATCAACACCCAGCTGCCAGCCAGCGTTTATCCTAAGATGATTGAGGCCTGCTTCGAGGTAGCACAAGGCAAAGGAGTAAGATCCAAGCTTCTTCACCGTCAGGGGACATTGAGATGTCACCCAGCATGCAGGTAGTCCAGACGGACTCGTTGAGGTCAGGATAAACAGCCCCCTCATTCAGCACCAGCAACAACAAGAGCAACAATGAGGTAGGTGCCAAGGATGGCCCTCCTCATCATAGGCAAAGACAAGCCGGCAAGGAAAAGGCCGCGCTAGATCAACGTGAGGTCGAGAGTATCTCTTGAGGAGAACTCAATCGGGCAGGTGAAGGCTGTTACAGGTCCCCTTTTTGGAGCACACTTCCGGACCCTCCACCACTTCTCGGCCTCTCGATGCTAGCTCACTTTGGTGTTCCGAGGCCTCGAGGGCTCCTAGCCGACGAGAGGCCTCCAGCGTGTGAAAGCTCCCTTGCAGAAAGAGGCCTAGTAAATGACTCCCGAGGCACAGTGGTCCACTGGCGGCATTATAGGGCGGCTAGTGCGCCTGGGAAATCGAGAGCATGAAGGGATTAACCAGGAACGGGCATGCACGGCAGTCATTAACTACGGGAGCTGCTCGCTCAGGAAACTCAGAGCACGCAGGTTTTCCAGCCTCAGCGTCGCGGGTGCGCGCGCTGGGAGCTACAGGCCACCCGAGGGGGCTGGTTATTCGCGCGCAGCTGTGAGTTGTGCAGGCCACGAGCTATCCCTCAAAGGGGGCCGCCTGCAGTTACCATACCAGGGGGCTACGGGCCTTATTATTCACAGTGCGACAAAGGAACATCCAGGGATTGTTCCCGATTATCATTGACGCCCGCATTGAGCCTATCGTAGGGTTCCTTGGCGATTACAGGTCTCGAGGCAGCAGACAGCAAGGTCGCGCCCCTCTATCTACAGGCCTCTTGCTTGCGTGTGTAGGCTGCTGGCCATTCCCATTGTGGGGGCCGTGAACAGGTGGAACATCAGGGTCGTGAGCTGACCTGGATTGTAGCAATGGTTCTGCGGGGTAGTCATATGGGTCGCGAGTTCTTCACTCCAGGTGGGGGGCTAAGTGTTGTACGCCAGGCAGTTCTACAGGTTCGATTGTTGATAGCGGGCGCAAGGCCCCTTTCCATAGCGGCTGGTCCCTCGAGTGGGACTCGAGCCCACATTTTTGTACACCAGTGGAAGGGTGAGCCGTGGTGCTCCGAATCCCTATTTTCTGTTTTGTAGAGCCGTGTTGGCCCACCGAGTCGAGGAGAGTTACCCCTCACTCGTAGATTGTTTATCACCTTCGGCTTTACTGGTGTTTCCGGCCACTATAGACCCGGCCTTGGTTTGCTCTTGGGCTCTTGTTAGTCTGTGTTTGGAGTATTGTGCCCCCTTATGCTATGTATGCACCTGGGCCGTAACATTTGGTATCAGAGCTTTTGAATATGGCCTCGTTAAAGGCATGGTTTAATGTGGAGGTTGCTTTCCTATGCTATGAAAGAGCAATGCAGCGATTGTTGGAACGTTATGACGGATGAAGCAGAGAAGAATCAGGTTATGATTGGGATGCGGTGCAAGATGCCATGCAGTTTTTGACTCAGACGCACTCCAAGATTATGGAGAGCTACCATCGGGATACGGGTGCGATCACTAAACAAAAAAAGGTGTCATCGACGCAGATATCGACGCACTGCATCGCTATTTGCGTCAATATCTGTCCCTGTAAAACTATCGCTATTTGCGACGCAGATAGCGACGTATATAGCGACGATCATAACAGAAAAAAAAAATATTGGACAGAGGGCAGGTAGCCTGGCCTGTGCCCAGTTAAAAGATGGACACAACTACAGCCAGACTTCCCGCCCTCTGCCAAAATCAACCATGCTCCCGCGCGCAAAAATTTCAGCAGAGTTCCCTTTGTTTTTACATAAACTTTTTTAAAAAAAACCATATCATGTATACGTCTCCTACATGCTATTCACATAGGATTTCACATGAGATTTAAAGCCAATGAAAGAAATGAAATGAACTTTGTGCAAAACCATAATCGTACCAACTTAAAAGCATAACCATAACTTAAAACCATAACCGATCATAACCACTTTGATCAAAACCATAAACAAAATTAACAATAACCATAAGCATAACCAGAAAGTTAAACATAACCATAAACAAAACCTGAACCATAACTATGTCTATACAAAAATAGGAGAAATAACCATGTCTATACAATGACAATGACAATAACCATAACCATAAGGAAAACAATAATTGTCTGAACAATAACCATAACCATATACATATGTCTATACAAAAAAGAGACACAGAATCATATCTGTGTCTCACAAAGCATATATATGAAATCCGGTCCACTGATGACTAAGCATCGCAACCTGCACATAGGACAACTCACAAAATTAGTATTGATATTACTTCACATATACTTACTTAATTAAATCAACTCACATACACTACAAGAGGTTGTGTGCTCTTGTGACGCTGTTAGCGACGAAAATACACTGGGTTTTTATAACCCCCGGCGTCGCTAAAACCGTCGCTAATAGCGTCGCTATAACCGTCGCTATGACCGTCGCTATAAGCGTCGCTATATAGAGACGCTCATAGCGACGCTCATAGTGACTGTCATAGCGACGGTTATAGCGACGTTTACACAGAAGTCTATAGCGACGCTCATAGCGACGCTACAGAGCCATAAATAGCGACGTTTATAGCGACGCCTGAGAGATTTTTTTTTTGGTGACAGGGCATTGAATGCCCTGCCACCCATCAACCATATTGTACTTGATTCACTTTTAAAAAAAAGTGCAAGGGTAGATAATAGACCCAAAATAGTCACCCACAAGACGCATTGTTTGCAAAATTGACGAGCGTAAAATTGACAATTGTACACATCATAGGCAAAATGAATTGAATGGCAAATGTAATAATGACAATTGTACAACATCATAGGCATAAAGAATTGAGTGGCAAAATGAACTGCGGTGACAAATGTAATAATATACATGGTTTAAAAAGACGTATAAAATCCGTCTCATGATACATAAGCTATGAGAAACCCTAAACTAATGCTATCTAGCTACGGCTAAACTGACGTCGTCTAGTCAGACGTCTCATCGCGTCCAAGCGGCGTATCTATCAGATTCTACAAAAAAAGACAATAAGACAGCTTTCAGTAAGTATAAACATATAACGACATTTATAAAACAATACAAAAAATAGAAAAGAGTAAACCCTAATACTAACCATGCCACCGCGAGAACTGAGAATGTCCATCAGGGCGTTTAAGCCCTTCCTGCCTGCGTACTCGCGCTCGTACGGTGTGGGATCACGTCCTGTCATCGACCACTGTCAAAACATACAAAGAATTCATTATGTTAGAATTAAAAAACTCATAAACCCTAAACTATCGAGCATAAAGAGCAATGCGAAAACACTTACAAAATCGGCCTCAAATGATGCCCATCCACCGCTCCCCAAGTGGTGCGAGCTCCCTGCCTCTACTCGCGCTCTGGCTGCATCCTTTTGTTGCTTCCACTTGTCGGGATTCTCGCGCGCTGATTTCTTCGCATTCTTCCAATCTTCTTTGGCCAGCCAATCTGGCCTGTTCCACCCATGCTTGATTGCTTTTTGCACTTCGGAACGCTTGTGTTTGCAGTATTCGCGCATTCAAATCTTCATCAGGTCTTCATTGAAGCGCTGATCCCGTGTTGGAACGGGAAACTCATCATGAAGTATGCTGATGACTCTGTTTTTTAAATCACTTGGTACTTCACTCCATTTGTTTAGTATGTAGTGTCTAAACAGCTGAGAGCAAATACCACGCATGCGCGAGATCACCTTCTTGCCGTCATCATCCATGATGATGCCGCCGCTGAAGTCGACGAAGTAAGGCAAGCCCTCTGGCCGGTGACGCGTGAACCTAGGTGTCCCGGCAGGGGTCTCTAGCGGCGTGTCGATGGGGGTACGGACGTCAGGTGTCTCCATCGGCGTCTGGGCCCCGAAGCGAGGAGTGTCGAGTGGAGTGGCTCCTAGCGGAGTAGGTAGAGGTGTGTAGCTGCTAGGAACAGTCAGCCGTCCAAAACCTGGTGTAGATGGCGATGCTGTGGCTGGTGTGGGGGCGGGCAAAGAAGGGGAGGGTAAAGAGCCTCGTCGAACACGAGGCGGTGTGGAGGCATCGGTGGCGGAATCCCCACAACAACCGCCACCGCCACCACTAGAGCGCCGGTGTCTAGACGAGTGTGAAGCTCGTCTCGTCCACGCCGAAGCTTCGGAGCGCGCCGAATGCTCCGAAAGAGAGGGAGATGCGGATGGAGTAGGAACGCGCGATGATGTGCCAGAGCGATGACGCTCCACGTACCACTGTCTCTGCTGCGGTGACAAAGAAGAAAGAAACTCCTCATCATCCATACCTGCATTAAACACACTAATATTTAAACTTAATATTGAATGAATAGAGTAGACAATGACGCAAAGACCATTAAATACAATGACGTAATGACGCATATAAATACAATGACGCAATGAATTGAGTGATAGAAGAGGCAAGTCAAAAACTCAGAATTTTCAATCAAAAGATGTGAGCGCGAGTAGAAAAGAGCGTTATACACCATGGAAGGTACTTAGAGAGCCAGAGCTTTTACAACACGAAGCAAAATTGTTCAAATACAATATTTGTGGCTTTAAGAGATCTCTCTCTCATCCTCGCATAACTCAGTATAACTTCCTATATCTATATATAGCTCTCCGTTTAAACACATATCCTCTGTTTGATTTTGTAGCTCCTCTGCATGCACCCCATATAGAGTAGTAGCATCTTGATGCTCGTCTGGCACCATCGCAGCGGCTTCTGATTGAGCATCTTCTCTGATCTCCTCCATTGATGCCGTTGTGATTGGCACATGGTAGCCTTCATACGTCCTTGCACTACGAGGGGCTACCTCTATGACGTACCACCAGTTTGATGTAGACTTTGTAGGATGAAATATTACCTGCCAGAGCCACATAACTTACATGAGAGCTTTCAAGCACATAACTTGTAAAAGGGGGATGTTAACTATTTACATACTTACTTGTTCACAATGCTCTGGTAGTACGAAAGTGTCTCTTAGGTCAGTCCATTTCTTAGTAGAATCCACCTCAAGAAAACCAGACTCTCCTCTACGCACAGTAGCGTTGCGACCCTCCATGATTATCTTGAACCATTGCACGTCGAACAAGTCGACAAAAAATCCTCTGTAATCGATCCTCAAAATCTCTTGCAGCGTGCCGAAGTAAGTGAGTTCCGCCACCACAAGATCTGCATCAGAGGAACGTCGTCGACTAGACTGTTCAAATTTTGCCATAATTCCACAATCTTGAGTAAAACGCTTTTTGTCGATTCGTTCCATCCTAAAATGTCGACCTTTACACCATGCTGCTGTGTATGACTTATACTACAACGAACAAAGATTATGAGTGGCCGTTCAAACGTTTAGAAATAAAGTCACTAGCTAGTCGTACATTGCAAACTTACCTTGGTCGCGCAACCCCGAGAGTACTCCCACTCTTCCTCAGTCACTTCGTCACCACATTGTTGTGCGCTTTTCAATTGGTTGTGCAACCATCTTAAGCTCATGAAGGTTGGTAGGCTCTCCAGAACCGTCGGATAGTGCATCGGTGGTCGTCTTCCCCGTCTCCACTCAATTCGTGCCCTTTGTCGCTCTTGCTTTGCATCCTCATATTGTGAAATCCACTTTTGCATCACTGGATTGTGAAGCATGCAAAATCGGTTGATTTTAGCCTCTAGATCTTCCGTCATCTTCTTCTCAACACCGAGATTGCACATGACAATCCCAGATATGCGCTCATCATCTATGGTTCGCCATAGCGTGTCCCGGGCTTTATCAAATCCGTCTAGCCACTCTCCAATGTACACTAGGGACTCTGATACCAACCAACCTTCTGCCATGCTACCCTCCGGACGTGCCTTTTGACGCACATATCCCTTAAGCGTTTTCATGAAACATTCTAAGAAGAACATCCATCTGGAATGAACTGTGCCAGCTATTTCCACCTCATCAACTATGTGAACAAGAAGATGCACCTGAATGGTTAGCATGGTAGTACGAAAATGTTTCTCAACCATGCACACAAGCTCCGCAGCATTTAGTTTGGCGAATGGTATGGAGTCTACGTTGATCTCCTTTTGTGAGATCCATTGCACCAGCTTTGCAAGTTTGTAGATTGTTTTACGGATGTCGAGAGACAAACATCCCTCAATGGCAACCGGTAAAATAAACTATAAAGTATGTGCAGCAATGATATTAAAGTCCACATTTTATGCAATGATATTAAAGTCCACTATGAACGTACCTGACACATTTTATGCCAATCGTGTGACTTCAAATCGGTAAGCTTTCCTTCTTTAGTAAAACACGTTCGGAGCGAGTGCATTACGCCAGTGGGGGTCCGCAAAGATCGAATGGTCTCTTTTACTTTGCGTTCTTGGGCTCCTGTGAAAATCCATGGTGCTTTAGGGAGTTTTATCGATCCATCAGACGCTGTTTGCGGCCAATATTGCTCCATACGATCCACATTTCTAAGGTCAACTCTAGCTCCCAAAGTATCTTTCTTGCCGGTCAGATGGTCCCATAGTAGATTACCCACATTCTTGAATATGTGCATTGGATCGAGCAGTGATTGATCATGAGTCGGGGCCAGTATGGTAACTCGTACCATAGAGATAGTCTCTTCATCCCTGGAGGCAATCCGTCATCGCACATCTCCTTCTGCTCTAACCATGCTTGTGCAGACATCCTTGGTGGCTCTCTTCCCAAAAAGCCGTCGCGTAACACATGATTCTCTGGAAGATACGCTTGATGACCTTCGTAGATTTGCTTCTTCAGTGAGGGCGCCCTACGTGCATTCAGTCTAGGTCCACATGTGACACATGCTCTGTATCCGCTTGTTTGAAGCCCTGCATGTATACACATGATAATAGATCAACTATGGGAAAAAACAAGATTTACAGTGTCTGAGTGAGGAGTGTCAATAGATCACCTGAGCATTCTGTTAGCCCGAGATAGTCATGCATGGTCCACATTAGAATGCCTCTTATCAAAGCATTCGGTCGTCCTGTGTGTCGGCTCATATCCACCACCTCTATGCCAATCCACAATTGTTGTAGCTCTTCCAATAGTGGACAAAGATACACATCCATATTCCCCACTTTATATCGCCCTGGCACAATCAAGCTTAGCCATAGGTGCCCCTTCTTCGTAGTCAACCACGGGGGAATGTTGTAGTTGACGATGATAACGGGCCATACACTGTAAGATGTTGATCTTTGACCAAATGGATTTACGCCATCCATAGCCAAGCCTAAGCGCAAATTTCGAGCTTCCCTGGCAAAATCCGACAATGTTCCATCTATATGTTTCCAGGCTGCGCAATCTGCAGGAATTCGTAGCACACCATCCGAAGATTTATTCTCCTCATGCCATGATGCTAGGGCGGCCATGGACTTACATTCGAAGAAATGCTTGATGCGAGGAAGCAGAGGAAAATGTCGCAAAACCTTTTGTGGAATTTTTGTCCCGTGGAGATCTACTCGATATCTTTCGGAATCACATTTCGGACACTTCTCCATGTCTATGTATTCCCCTCTGAAAAGAATGCAGTCATTAGGACAAGCGTGGATAGAATTGTAATCCATCCCCAAGTTTCGCAAAATCTTTCTTGCTTCATCTCGGGAATCTGGCATCACATTGTCAGCTGGTAGTATGTGCTCTTTAAGCAATCTACACAACATAAAAATACGATACAGTCGTGTAAAAATCTATCAGATCATTATACATTTAGAGTTTTATTAAAGTAAACTAATTGTAATAGATCACCTGAAAAGCGTTGTGACGCTAGTGTCACTCCATCCAAACTTTGCCTGCATGTTGAGAAGAACCAGGAGTGCTTTCAATCTAGACATACGTGCTCCATTATACAATGGCGTATCGGCTTCACTTTTCATATCATCATAGATAAGCCTTTCTGAATCCATGATCGTCTCGATCATTTCATCAATCTCGGGCTCAAACATTGCCTCGTTGGGAATGTGCTCTGCATGATCATCCCCCAAGCTGTCAGAGGCTACATCTTGTGGCCTCACATATGCTGCTTGACCAAAGCGCCTGCGAACACGTCTATTGGGTTGCAAGATTGCTGCTTGTTGGCCAGCGTCAGAGTCCGACGAGTTATAATTGGCAACAACTCGATCTATAATAGATGGATCGAACTCGCCAAATTCGCGAACGTGCTGCAAAGAAACACGTCTTGTCCGTCGCACAACATGCTTGCATTGATTACAAGGACATAAACCCTCGTTGAGAGATAGGTGTTTCGGTTGGACGGTACCATATCCTCGTCACTACTCATAATGAGGATAAAAATCTTATAACCTGGACAAAAAATTTAATATTCTATTGGCATTCTTCGTCTTATCTCTCTCTCTCTCTCTCTCTCTCTCTCTCTCTCTCTCTCTCTCTCTCTCTACCTCACATTCTCTAGTCATGTCCAATCCCCGCACACCTCGGTCTAGAGGTGCACGGAGATCAGAACCACCGGGTTATAATCTCGTCTTTATTGGTCAATACCTATATTTGTGGGTACAAGAAATCTACAGACCCACGTCTACATGATATTGCATGTAGTGAACAAAACCCCTTTGCCTCTTCTCTAGCTGTAGCACTTCACAGCATCTTAACATCTTTTCACAGTAGATCTTTTCACTGTTCGTCTAACTCTAAACCCTAAACCGTAAGTAATTCTTGCGTGGACTCGATCTAACATAAATAAGCGTAAATCTAAATAAACGTAAATCTAACTAAAAATAAACCTAAATCTAATTTAACGTAAGTCTACATCTAACCTAATCTTTAACGTCTTTTGGGATAGTTTCCTACGACGTTAAAACTCTCTTCTTCTTGTGTGTGTGTGTATGTGTGTGTGTGGGTAAACCTAAATAAACCTAAGTCTAATCTAATATAACATAAATCTAAATCTAACGTAAATTATGTTATATTAAAAACAAAGAACTAAACTAACAGGGATTATAAGAACCTTAAAACTGATTTAACACATAATTTTTCACATAACTCGGCAAGAGTTGGCATTCTCATCACTAAAGATGTGAGAGTTAACTTCCGGCGATGACGCTGCCTCATCTCCATCCACATCTAACGACAGCAATTGGCCCTTTAGACCGTTCTTGCTCTTGTTACTAACTTTGAAGTTGTTGTTGAATGACTAGAGGTTGTCTAGATGGTCATTGTGTCGAGGATGTAGTGACTCTTGCCGCCCTGAAGATCCACCTTCTTCCCTATCTTCTGAAGACATTTCACCAGTACTTTTGGATCGACGGAGCCCACCATGAGTGAAGGCAGCAATACCCTATATTCCATTGAGGGCTTTCTTCACCCGCTTCATGTAGGCATCGCAGTCTATGAGACCTAAATCTAATCTAATATAACGTAAATCTAAATCTAGCGTAAATAAACGTAAATCTAATTAAAAATAAACCTAAATCTAATCTAATTTAACTTAAATAAACCTAAATCTAATTTAACGTAAGTCTACATCTAACCTAATCTTTAACGTCTTTTAGGATAGTTTCCTACGACGTTATAACTCTCTTCTTCTTGTGTGTGTGCACGTGTGTGGATGTGTGTGCCAATAAAAAGAGATAAATGGTATAACCTTTCTATCACCCATGCCAAGTATGATAGATTGGTTATGCCATTTCCCTCTTGAATAATAGGTCTTGAGTTCAACTCCTCGTCGGCTAGATCTTTAGGTCTTTTAATTTTAATTAGTTTCCTACGACGTTTAATTAGTTTCTCTCTCTTTCTCTCTCAATGTGTGTGCGTTTTTTTGTTTATGCATGTTTTCTCTCTCTTTTCCTCTCTCAATGTGTGCGTTTTTTGTTTATGCATGTTCTCTCTCTCTTTTCCTCTCTCAATGTGTGCGTTTTTTGTTTATGCATGCTCTCTCTCTCTTTTCCTCTCTCAATGTGTGTGTGCATTCTTTGTTTATGTATGTGTGTGTGCGTTTTTGTTTATGTTTGTACTCTCTCTCTCTCTCTCTCTCTCTCTCTCTCTCTCTCTCTCTCTCTCTATGTGTGTGTGTGTGTGTGTGTGTGTGTGAGAGAGAGAGAGAGAGAGGGAGAGAGAAAGAGGGGAAGGGAACATGAGAGTGAGGAGAGGGAAGGAGCATACCTGGCTCTCCTTCCTCTCCTCGTGTGTGTGTGTGTGTGTGTGTGTGTGTGTGTGTGTGTGGAGAAGAAAGAGAGAGAGAGAGAGAGAGAGAGAGGGAGAGCGTTACCTGCTCCTTGCTTGAGGACGCCGAAAAACTCAAATCTGAGATCTGAGTTTTTGGGCGCTCTCTGTTATTTTTTTAGCCCAGTCGACGTCGCTATGAGCGTCACTATGAGCGTCGCAAATATACTTGTAAATTTGCGACGCTCATAGCGACGCCGGGAATTTTTCTTTTGAGGGTCGCTGTGTGAGCGTCGCTAATATGAGTAGCCTCTTGTAGTGATATTAACGTCTCACCTCAAGCGATCAGCGAGACTGTAAGGCCTCCCAGTCTACAGGCTCTCCTGAAGCATCAAGCTCATTCAATACTTCATAGATACCTTTGCGATATCCATCTGACTCCTCCTGGCATGTCAGAGCTCGATGCATCGCAAGATTCTGCGTTTATACAAAAATCAAAGTAATAAGAATACATGATTCATCGCGTTTTAAAAAACGCCATAGTTAAGATTGGATTAGAAACTCACAAACTCATAGCGAAAGGTGTCGAAGCCTCCGCTGTCAAGATGAGATGTCCCCCTGGTCCTCTGTCGTATTTGCGTGGCCTCACGCTGCTGTCTAAACCACGTGTCCGTTGTCCGCTCATTCTCCCTGATCTGCAGCCACGTCTCGTGTGGGATGCCCGAAGGCTTCGGCGAGCCGGTCCTGAAAGCCTTCCGAGCTGCATCTCATCGATGTTTCAGGGTGTCCCGTGCAACACCCTTGATCCACCTCCTCGGAACAACGTTTGAACCCGGAGCAGGCTGGTACTCTCTCAGGATGGTCTCCACTATGTAATTGACTTTGTCCTTTTCGTACTCACCCCAAGACGTCAGAAGGCTGTTCGAAAATTGCAGCTCCATGAGCTGGCGAATCTGCTGTCTCATCTCAGTCCCGACTCTATCCATGTCAACAGAACCATCTGCCCGTACAGTATAGAGCTTGGAGGCACTAGGATCGTGTGCCCCCCAAGGTGTCCGAGGTGTGCCAAGAGGTGTGTCGAGAGGTATTCCTGGGTAGGACGGGGGTCGTGAGCGAGGAGGGGTCGAAGCATCTGTGGACCCTCCTCCACAGTGTTGGGATTAAAGCCCAAGTGGCCTCTTATGCGGATATGGCCGGCCGCCCGCCTAACTCACTTACCTCTAACTCTTTGTATATACTAACATATTCTTTGTGAATACTAAGGAATTGGGAGATAACCCTCTAACAGATCTCTGTGTACTGTGTACTGTGTAAGCTGTGTGTGTGTGTGAGAGAGAGAGTCGACCCACGCTCCGCTCCGCGACTTCAATTGGTATCAGAGCCTTGGTTCAGTGCGGATTTGCGCAATCGCGCGCGCGCGCACTTTTCCGGCAGATTCTGGATCCGGAGTTCGAAGATTCACACTCGGCGTTCCGGGAGCATTTCCATCAGGTGACCTGGAGTTTTACCCCCCTTTCGAAGCCGTTTATGCCCTCAGAATTTCGTTCTGAGCACTACAGCAGAAGATAGATTTCAGCCGCAAAGAAATCCGTCTTGTGTAGATTGGCAAGCAGGAGGTGGTCGACATCAATATCGACATCGACATACATCACTTATTCGTCTTCAGAGCATCATCTATAGACCAGGTACACATATATATCATCAGATATATATATTGCAGTCTGCATTGCTACTTCTTGTGCTTGCCAGGTTCCAGGGGAGGTGTGGCCATACGACGGCTTGACACCACTGGCATGTATTGCAGATTGATGTACTGTGATTGTGGGTCTGCTAGTTGTGAGTCACGCTAGCAGACAGACCGCCGCAGCGGTCATAGGACAGTGATTGGTCTATTATAGGAAGTATGCTAGTTCTGGGCAGTTTGCTGAGCCATCTGAGAGGGTCGTGTGTGAGGTTTTTTGAAGCCAAGCACTCGGGGCTGGGTTACCCAGTGTGAGGTGGATTAGGTTGCTGGAGTTCCCCTCTACACGCATCTTCTTCGGCGACTTTTATCCCTTAGGATGTATGACTTTGTGTAGACACTGGATTGCATCTTATGCGTCAGGCCGTTGAGGCATTGTTCAGAGTTCAGTCTTGAGATAGATACAGGTTCTGTCATCGCCCAGAGAGGAGACAGTGTATGCTTACAGGATTCGTCATTGGTCAGCTATTTATGATTGTTTTTTGAGCTATCTTTTGGTTCCCAGAGCTCAGTTTACAGGGGAGACTCTGTCAAAAATTTTCAAAATACTGACAGTTCCTGAGGAGAGGTGTTCAGCTTGTTGATTACAGCTTGTTTACTGTGTACAGAGGCCAGTTTACAGGGGAAACTCTGCCGGATTTTTCTCAGGAGTAAACAGTTTGGCAGATATGGCATCTTCTCACAGTGAGACTCTTTACAACATAAAGAAGCTGGATGGCACAAACTTTCCATTCTGGAAGAAGCAGATTTGGCAGGTTTTGGTGCAGAAAAAACAAGTGAAGCCACTGAAGCTCAAAGGGGAGAGACCAGAATTTATGGCTCAAGATGAGTGGGAAGAGCTTGACGAGTTAGCTTGTTCCACAATCATGCTGACACTGGCAGAAAATGTTTACTTCAACGTAGCAGAAGAGACTACAGCGTATGGCGTATGGCAAAAGCTATGTGATATGTACGAGAAACAAAGTGCTGCTTCTCAGATTTACTGGCTCAAGAAATTGGTGGATTTGAAGATGAAGGAAGGGACAGCCATGTCAAATCATCTGAATGAATTTCACTCAATTTTCAGCCAGTTAACAGCACAAGAGATAGTCTTTCCAGATTCAGTGAAGGCTATGTTTCTCTTAATCACTTTGCCAGACAGTTGGGATACTTTTCGTACAGCGTTAAGTAATTCTGTCGCGCCAGAAGGTCTTACAAGTGCCAATGTAGAAGGCAGCTTGCTCACAGAGGAAGTGAACAGGAAGAACATTGACAAAGGCAAAGGCAATAGCGCTTTGGTTGTTCGAGGGAGACAACAGTTTAAAGAGAAGAAGGGTAAGAAGGCACAAAACCGAAGTAAGTCTCGTGATTCGAAGTCAAAGGATGACATAGAATGCTACCATTGTGGCAAGAAGGGTCACATGAAGCGAGACTGTACGAAGTGGAAACAAGAAAAAGGCAAAACAAAGAGTTTTGAGCAAGATGAAAAGAAGAGTTCAGTGAAGATTGAAGAGGTGAATGTCACAGGATCTGGTTCAGACAGTGATTCTGGTATAGCAGCTGGTGACATCTTCCTTACAAGCAATCTTGATTCTGTTTTCTTGACTGCAGAGGATGGACATGCTATGAGTGATTGGATTATCGACTCAGGGGCATCTTTACATGTTTCTCCGCACAAAGAGTGGTTTACATCATATGTGGCTACTAAAGACTATGTCAGACTTGGCAATGAGCAGGTTTGTGACATACTTGGAGTGGGAGATGTGCAGTTGAAGTTTCAGAATGGCTCTTCTTTATGGCTCAAGAGTGTCAGACATGTTCCAGCAATCCGAAAGAGCTTGATTAGTACAGGGAAGTTGGATGATGCGGGTTATGTGACAGTTTTTGGGAACAGCGCTTGGAAGATCTCCAAAGGTTCGATGACTGTAGCACATGGCAGCAAGTCAGGAACTCTGTACACTTTACATGTTTCAGAGGTTAAAAACCATGTAATTAATGTGATTGAGCAGCCAAGTGTGTCACTGTGGCATCGTAGGTTGGGACATATGTCAAAAAGAGGAATGGAAATACTTTCTCATTATGGTTATTTGCCTGGATTTTCATTTCAAGATTTCGAGTTTTGTGAGCATTGTGTTTATGGTAAGCAAACACAGGAACCGCACAGATCAAAGAGGAATCGTAGGGACGAACAGTTAGCTCTTGTACACAGTGACCTATGCGGACCAATGCCTAGTTTGTCACTAGGGGGAGCAGCGTACTTTTGTACATTCATAGATGACTATTCTCGCAAAGTATGGGTTTACTTCTTGAAGCACAAGGATGAGGTGCTCAAGGTCTTTAAGACATTCTTGCAGCTGGTGGAGAATCAGAGTGGTCAGAAGCTGAAGTGCTTGAGAACTGACAATGGTGGAGAGTACGTTTCCAAAGCTTTTCAAGACTTTTGTGAAGCAAAAGGGATTAAGCGGGAACTTACTGCACCATATAATCCTTCACAGAATGGGGTTGCAGAACGTATGAATAGGACCATACAAGAGAAGGTCAGAAGCATGTTGTCAAATGCTGAGTTGCCTGATGGATTTTGGGCGGAAGCAGTGGCTACAGCAGTCCATTTGATCAACAGGTCTCCTAGTAGGGTTCTGGATAAGAGTGCAGTGGCCGAGATGCTATGGACAGGCAAGGCACCTTCGTATAAGCATCTCAGAGTCTTTGGTTGTGAAGCTTATAGCCATATTCCTAAGGAGTTCAGAAATAAGTTAGAACCAAAGAGCAAGGAGTGTATATTTCTTGGCTACGGAGAATCGGGCGAGATGGGTTACCGGCTTTGGGATCCTGAGTCCAGAAAGCTTATTCGTAGCAATGATGTGCATTTCAATGAAGCCAAGTTTCACGCTAAGCCAGAGAAGACAGAGGAGATCAGAAGAGTTGTCTTCAGGGAAGATGGACCTAGTGCTAGCACATCAAGACAGCATGGTCAGGCTCAGGAACAGCCTATAGTGGCTAGAGAGGCAGAATCAGTTGTGGTGAGACGTTCTGAGCGTGTCTCCAAACCACCTGATCGTTATATGCCATCTCTAAATTATGTCATGCTCACAGATTGCGGAGAACCATCTTGTTACAAGGAAGCATTACAAGTGGTTGACTCGAAAAAATGGCAGTTGGCCATGCAGTCAGAGATGACAGCTCTGCATAAAAACCAGACATGGAAGTTGGTTAAATTACCACAGGGCAAAAAGGCTCTACCTTGTAAATGGGTTTACAGGTATAAGATCACCGCTCATGATAATCAGCCAAAGTACAAAGCAAGGCTTGTTGCCAAGGGCTTTAAGCAAGAACAAGGCATTGACTTTGATGAAGTCTTCTCTCCAGTGGTCAAGATGACTACATTGAGATGCTTTCTTGCATTGGTTGCTATATTGGATTTGGTGTTGCACCAAATGGATGTCAAGACAGCGTTCTTGCATGGTGATTTAGATGTGGAAATTTACATGCAGCAGCCAGAAGGGTTTGTTGAGAAAGGCATGGAACATTTGGTATGCCAGTTGTTAAAGAGTCTTTATGGCTTAAAACAATCACCGAGGGCATGGTACCATAAGTTCCATCAGTTTATGCTTTCTCAAGGCTACAAACGTAGTGAGTTCGATCACTGTCTATATACAAAGAAGGCTAAGGATGGCAGTTGGCTGATCCTTATTTTGTATGTGGATGACATGTTGATTGCTGGCAAACACTTGGAAGAAATTTCAGCTTTGAAGTCAAAGATGGCAAAATCGTTTGACATGAAAGACATGGGTGAGGCAAGTCATATACTTGGTATGCGCATTGAGAGAGACAGATCAAAGAAGTTGATTTGGTTATCTCAAACAGAGTATATTGACAAGGTTTTGCAACGTTTCAATATGGCGAAGGGAAAGGCATTGAGTGTTCCATTGCCACCATATGTGAAACTTAGCAAACAAGATTGTCCTGTGTCTGAGGAAGAAAAGGCTGAAATGGATAAGATTCCATATGCGTCTGCAGTGGGTAGTTTGATGTATGCAATGATTGCTACACGTCCGGATATTGCATTTGCAGTGGGAGTGGTTAGCAGATATATGTCAAATCCCGGCAAGAAACATTGGGAGGCAGTGAAAGGTATCATGAGATACTTAAAACATACAAAGAGTATGCGCATATGCTATGGTAGTCAGGATTTGAGTGTCAGAGGATACACTGACTCAGATTATGCAGGAGACTTGGATAAGAGGAGATCTACATCAGGCTATGTCTTTACATTGGCTGGAGGTGCCATATCATGGTGATCTCGATTACAAGATTGTGTTACGCAGTCTACTACAGAAGCTGAGTATGTTGCAGCAAATGAGGCATGCAAAGAAGCTATTTGGCTTGGTAGATTGGTTGCAGACTTGGGAATCAATGCAGATATGCCAGAGTTATATTGTGATAGTCAAAGTGCTATACAATTGGCAAAGAATCCAGTGTTCCATTCGAAGACTAAGCATATTGATGTGAAGTATCACTTCATTAGGGAAGTACTTGAAGACAAGCAGATACAACTGCTGAAGATCCACACCAAGGACAATCTTGCTGATCTACTCACAAAGGGACTTCCAGGAGAGGGCTTTGTGCATTGTCGTGAGTTATTGGGCATTGGATAGATGGCAGCCATGTAAATCTTTGTACATTTATGTTCATAGATTTACAGTTACTTAAAGTGCCACATTGGACTTTAAGTGGGAGGTTGTTGGGATTAAAGCCCAAGTGGCCTCTTATGCGGATATGGCCGCCCGCCCGCCTAACTCACTTACCTCTAACTCTTTGTATATACTAACATATTCTTTGTGAATACTAAGGAATTGGGAGATAACCCTCTAATAGATCTCTGTGTACTGTGTACTGTGTAAGCTGTGTGTGTGTGTGAGAGAGAGAGTCGACCCACGCTCCGCTCCGCGACTTCACACAGCAACCACCACCTCCACCTGACGATCGCCGAGATCGGCGAGTGCGCCTGTGCTGCAGAGATGAGGACGTACCCGCCTCTGCCCCACCCCTAGGTGTCAAAGCGACCGTGATGGGATAACCATGCGTCGTACCCATAGGCGTCCTCCCCCCCATAGGTGTCCCCCCCCCTAGGCGTCGGACCCTCGGGTGTGAAGCCCAGAGGCGTAGTACCCGTGCCTCTGGCTACCCAGTACTGAGAAGCCTCTGCCATCTGAGCAGGCATCATCTGTGTAACGAAGCCCATGAATGCATCTGCACTCATAGAAGCGGGATCTGGAATCTGGTCTGCCATACTAAAGTCCTGCACAAAGAAAGTAAAATAAAGCGTCAGAATACAGTTGTTTAAATTAACTTTAAGCTTAATTTTAAATCAACGTCTTCACATAAACACTTACAGGCCTAGACCTCGACGAGTGAGGCATCATCGATAAGATCTTGCACCGTATCATCGTCTATCTCTAATTGCAAACATAACTCTGCCCCAACTCGTTCTCGCAGATTGTCTTTATCCATTGCATCTTCATCTACAAGTGTCAATTCTGGCTCGTCTGCATCATCCCTCGTATATCTGTCAGCTTCCTCTGCCATACCATCGTCCATCTCATCTAATGTCACAGTAGTATGGACGTCGTCTGACTGACTTTCCTCCATGAGATCTTGCCCTTCAAATACTTGTTTATTTCTTGGAGCAACCTGAACCACAAACCACCATTGTCGCTCTCGAGGGTCCGGTACAAAGACCACTTGCTCACAATGTTCGGGGAGAGAAATGTGTCGTTCGCATCTGTCCAAACCTTTGTAGAATCTATTTGCACAAGTTTGTTTCCATCTTTGCGTACCGTTGCATTGCGACCAGAAGTAATCACCTTGAACCACTTCACATCCAACAAAACATCTCAAACCGCATGAAGCTTACTTTCAGGATATCTGACACCAGACCACAGTAATCCAGGTTGCTAGTGCTCTCATTCGTGTATCTAGCATTGGCCCTGCTCTTTTGCATCAAACTAACCATAACCCACTATCAAACGTGTTTCTTCTGCTATCAATTTGTTCTGTTCTGAAATGCTTTCGATGCGACCACAACGCCATGTATATATGATACTTCCAGTCACATCCAATAGCCAGCTCTTCCTCTTCTAGACATATGGGTTCTCCGATCTGTCGAGCTTCTCTCACTGTCTTGTCCAACCATGCCATTGTAGGGAATTCAGGTAGAGGAGCGAGATAGTCTGGCAAGGGTAAGCCTCTAGTCGTTCGGCTTCGCCTGAAATCCTATCGCTCCCTATTGCGTCTCTCTTTCTCTTCTTCGTACCTTTCAAGCCATTTTTACATAGGCGCTGAATTTAGTATACAGAACTTCATGATCTTTTCTCGCATGGCCAGGTTCATTTCCTTCGGCACCCCTTGCCCTTGCGGCTCCTCTCCCACCAGTCTTGCATCCTCCTCATTGCTCCACAGTCGAGGCATTTTTGGGTCAGAAACGGATAGAAATTCGGTCGTCAATACAAGAGACTCTTGCACCAGCCATCCTTCTACCATGCTCCCCTCTGGACGCACTTTTTGGCGAACAAAACCCTTAAGTGTTTTCATGAACCGCTTTAGAAAGACCATCCAACGGTTGTGGACTGTACCTGCCACTACAACCTCATCTACTACATGGACGAGCAAGTGCATTTGGGTAGTTAGTCAGCTCATGGGTAGATACTTCTCAATCATGCAAACTGCCTCGATGGAGCTAGCCCTTGCGATTGCAATAGATTCCTCCCGTATCTAGGCTTGGAAGAGATCCACCGCACTAGCTCTAAAATCTTGTATATGCAGGTCCGCACTTCCTCCGTTAAACACCCCTTGATCGCAATTGGAAGAATGAATTGCAAGAACTTATGCCAGTCGTGCGATTTCAATCCTTACAGTTGATCGTCACGGGTGAATGCTGTCTTGAGACATCGCATATATCCTGTTGGCGTTCTGAACTCTGAAATCACCCTTTTAACTTGTCGCTCTTCGTTTTTTAGCAATACCCATGGCGCTCTTGGAAGTTTTGTTTGGCCAGCTGCATTAGTGAAAGGCCACAGCTCTGGCATCTTTCCAACTGACTGCAAATCATCTCGTGAAGCTCGATTGTCTTTCATTCCATGATTGTCTTCCAGAGGAGCTCTCCCACATTCTTGAATATATGCATTGGATCCAGCAAATGGTTAATTAGTAGATCACCCCAGTATGGCAACGTATGGAGAATGGACAAACGTTTCATTCCTGGAACAGGTTGCCCCTAATGTTGCTCCCATCGGCGACGCCACTCTTGTACATGCATAGGACGACATTCGACACGACCAAGCTGACCTTCGCACAAGTGATGGACATCTGGAAGATAATGGTGGTGGCCTTGATAAATTGTCTTTCGAAGAGAGGCAGAATAGCGCACATCCAAAGACTGCCCACAAATTGGACATGCGTTGTATCTCGAAGTTGTTAGCCCTGCATATATTAAATCATGAATCAGGCCAAGGCAAAGTGCATTGTGAATAGCGAGAATTTTGTAAATCAAGAACCATTACCAGAAGCTTCTCCGTATCCTGGCCAATCATGCATAGTCCACATAAGAAGTCCATAGATCCTTGCATGTTGTTGTCCTACTGGTTCAACGGCATCTGTTATGTCGATCCCATGCCATAACTCCTGGAGCTCGTCAACTAGTGGATCTAGATAAACATCCATGTTTTTTGCCTTGAACTTACCAGGTACAATCAAGCTTAATATCAAATGACCCTTCTTGATGGCAAGCCACAGTGGGAGGTTGTAATTGATAAGGCACAAAGGCCAAGTGCTCCATGATGAGCTTCTCAAGCCAAATGGATTGACTCCATCCATTGTCATGCCCAAACGCAAATTGTATGGTTCACTCTTAAAATGTGGCCAGGTATCTCAATGTGCCTCCAGGCCTTTGAATCAACAGGCACCCTAAATGTTGCGTCAGTGAATCTATTCGTAGAATTCCACCACATCAACTTTGCAATAGAACCACAACGAAACATGATTTTTATCCTAGGAATAATAGGGAAATGCCACACCACTTTAGCTAGCACTGTCCCGCCAACTGCATCTTGTTTGTACCGCATTGCTCGACACTTAGGACACGACAGACAATCTGCGAATTCATTGCAAAAAAGAATGCAATCATTTGGACATGCATGAATCTTGTTGTAGTCCAAGCCAACTGAGGTCAATAGTTGGTTGCGTCTGGCTTGGAGGGGGGCATTTCATTGCCAGCCGGGAGAAGTTGCTCCCGCAACAACCTGTTTAAGCCACATTAAATTAAAAAGATCTCCAAGCACGTCACTGTTGCAATCGGAAAATCTCTTTTGTAAATTACGTACCTAAACAAAGCAGTGACGCTTGCGTCTGACGACCCGTACACTGACTGAAGATTCAAAAACGCCAGACAAGTACAAAGCGTCGATATTTTGGCACCTTCATAAATTGGTTGATGTGCCAACTTCCTCAACATGTCTTCAGGAGATAGGCGCACGGCTTCTGGTGCTGCTTCGTTAGCGTCCTCCTCGCTTGTCTGGAAGAAGGCATCCAGCATCTCCTCCATGCCGTCGTCTTCTGTCTGTAAGTCCTTTTCTGCTTCCATCCTTGGCTCTATATTGGTCGGACCTTCATGCATAATCCTTTTTCTCTCTCTCTCAGATGTAGGTGCTATGTCGCGAAAATCAATGCCCGTTCTGTAGGAGTCGTATCGTAGATTCTATACGGTCTCTTTCGCAAACTCTTCGTACTTGTGCACATGCTCATTACATATCCTGCGCTTGCGCAGGATTTGATACTTGCAGAGCGTGCACGAGCATGCAATCTTTTCCTCCATGTTAGTTGATGACGTATTCTCTAGTCTTGCTCAATCTCCGTACACCTCGGTCTAGAGGTGTACGAAGATCAGGACCATCGGGTCAAAATCTCGTCTTTATTGGTCAAATCCTATATGGGTAGACACATACGTGCACTCCCAGGTGTACATGGCAATGCATGTAGCGGGCAAATCCCCTTTTCCTCTTTTAGTTCCATAGTTTCTTCTAGAGGGAGAGAGAGAGAGAGAGAGATAGAGAGAGAGTTTCTGTCCTTTTCACACATGCAATTGGTCAGCCAACCTAACTCTTTCTCTCTCTCTCTCTATCTACTATCTATCTCTCTCTCTCTATCTGTGTAGCTATCTCTAGTTAATTCTCTCTCTCTCTATATATATATATATATATATATATATATCACTCTCTATCTCTTTATTTCTCTCTCTCTCTCTCTCTCTCTCTCTCTCTCTCTCTCTCTCTCTCTCTCTCTCTCTCTCTCTCTCTCTCTCTCTCTCTCTCTCTCTCTCTCTCTCTCTCTCTCTCTACGTACCCTATCTCTCATTCTTTCTCTCTCGATCTCGCTCTCGCTATCTCCCTTTCTCTCTCTCTCGATCTCGCTCTCGCTATCTCTCTTTCTCTCTCTATTTTCCTATTTCCCTATCTCTATCTCATCTCTCTCTCTCTCTCTCTCTCTCTCTCTCTCTCTCTCTCTCTCTCTCTCTCTCTCTCTCTCTCTCTCTCTCTCTCTCGGGAAAAACTTGCTCTTTATATTACAATAATTTACAATCTGCTCTCACACTAGCAGCTTTTGTATGATCCATACTACTTTGTCTCTGAAGGCTTGATCTATTAAAGAAAGAGCATCTTCCATCATCCTATCTCTAATGACAAACATGGGAACTGTATGATTGACACTCTGGCCCCGATCAAATGTACATTGATTTCTCATATTCCATACAAACCATAAGAACCATACTCTGAAGGACTGTAGTGCAAACTCAAGTGCTCGATCTTCTGGAATTTGGAGCTTGAAAAAGGTCATCTGATACCTAGATATGGAGATCCCCCAAGCATCATACCACATCCATTTTTCCCACTTCCACCATTCCATAACAGGCTTGCATGACCAGAATATATGTCTAGTGGTTTCAGGACAAGAGCATCTGATGCATTTGCCAGAGGTAATACCCTTTTTCTTTAGATTCATGGCAGTGGCTAATACACCTGTGAGAGCTCTCCACAAAAAAAGCCTGAGTTTAAACTGGTTAGGAATCAACCATACATCTGCAAGAGTTTTTTGCCACCAATATGCATCCTGATGAAGGGACCATTGTGAATTACATCTCAAAAAAATATTTGGTATGGGTAACAGCAAAGCATAAAAGATAGAGGTGTTAGCGGTCCACCAATTAACTGCCTGATTAAGAATGTTCCAATCCCGATGTCGTTCTTCCAGATTGAGAGCATCTCTAAGAGGCAAGTAGTGAATCTGAGCACAAAGTTGGTGCCAAGGTATTCTGAAACCAAACCCTAGTCTATATTGTCGTTTGGAAACCAAGAAGAGTTTCAAGTCGAGGTTAGAATCAACCATCTGCTGAATTTGATTGAGACCTTTTCTGTGCATCGACAGTGCAACCTTACCCAAAAACCTAGCTGGTGGGGTTTTAAAAACAAAGCTCCAGAACAAGCTCTCCCCCCCCCAATGAGTTCCCTGTATACCTCGCCCTACCTTGCCATACCAAAGCAGAGCATATCCTCTTCAAAGAAGATATTAGCATACTTGACACGTCATATCTTATTTTAAGAGGAGCAGCTGAGAAAAATTTATCCCAGGCTGACATATTCCAGATTCCATGGAAGTAAACAACTGACTTGTCAACCAGCTTCCACAAGCATAAAGCCCAGACGGTATCCGAAGCTAGCATATGCTTGATAAGGGAGGCCCTCCTGGCCTGAGCATGGATCTGTAGATTCAATATGTTTAAGCCTCCCTGAGAGTATGGTACTGCAATTTTGCTCCAAGCAACCAAATCATTGGAAGATCGAGAGGAGTTCCACAAAAACTTAGCCAAGACTGAGATGCATTTCTGAAGCATTTTATCAGACCAGTTGATCAAGGGCAAGTAAAATAGCAAATAAGGCATGAGAATACTCTGAACAATTCTGAGCCTGACATGTAAAGGCCATTCATCACAGTGCCAAGAAGCAATTTTAACCAACACTCTCTCCAGAACCCACTGTTGCAAGTGTTTCTGAGAGACCATGACCCCAATTGGGTATCCAAGGTGTGTAAAAGCATGACCCTTAGGAATTCTTTTCCCGGACCAAATGAGAGAGTCAAATTCCCTTGCAGATATGTCATTCAAAGAATATTTACATAGATTCAGTGTAAGACCAGCCGCAAGAGCATACATATCTAGGGTTTTCATACATCTGTGAATATTCATGTTGTGGGCCTTCAAAAATAGAAAGGTGTCATCTGCAAACCCTTTGCCCAGGATATCTTTACCTCCTAATTTGAGGGTTTGCAAATAGCCATGTTGTGCTAATTGATCCAGGTATGCATACAGGGAGTGGGAGGCCACAACAAAAAAAAGGGGGCTAACAAGACATCCTTATCTTACCGATCTGGAAATGTATATTTTGTCCGAGAGTCTACCATTAATGCTCAATCTAGAGTAAGCATGTTCACCAAGCAGAGCGATACACCTGCTGATCCGAGGGCCAAACCCCATACCTTGCATGGTTTGTTGCACAAAGTCCCACTGCACTGTGTCAAATGCCTTGGCAAAATCTATCTGAAACATTACCATGTCTTGTTGTGAAGATAAGGCATGCTCTATGCCTAGCTAAACCGTCTTAATGTTATTAAATATTGACCTCCCTCCAATGAAACCTGTTTGAGCTGGGTGAATGTGTTTTTTGAGTTCGGGACCAATCTTGAGAGCAATGGATTTTGCGAGTATTTTATACAGTATCCTCATCATGGTGATAGGTCGCCAGTCCGTTAGGGTTTTAGTGAAGGTTGTTTTGGGGATGAGTTTGATGATGCCCTGTTTGAGTGCAGGATCCATGTTTTGGGAGATCCACACAGCATTAATAAGTGGAACCACAATCGCCTTCAATACATCCCAATATGCCATCATAAATTTCTTGGACAATCCACATAATCCAAGGGTTTTATCATTAGGAAGCTTTTTCAAAGCAAAAAACAATTCTGACTCCTCAAAGGGTTGTTCTAGTCTAGCTGCTGTAGATCTCTCCACACATGGTTTGACTACATTGAGTAGAGTTTCGGTAGCTAAGTTTCTGTCAGGAGATTAGAGAGGCGGAACATTCAGCAATTCATTAAAGTGGCGTGTGGCTATATCAAAAATTTATTTTATCTTGGTTAGTGGAGGCCCATCCCCATGGTGGAGTACTGTGATCTGTTGTCTGGCTTTATTATGCTTTAATTTCTTGTAGAATCCCTTGGATGAATCTGTACAATCTGCCAAAACCCATTGCCTGCACAAGATCCTAGGCCTGGCTTTTCTTGCCTGATTCTATTCCTCAGCAAATATTACATCTCTGGCTGTCCTTAGTGCATCCAAATCGGCTGGACACAATGCGGTTATGCCATCTTTATGCAACAACCATTTAGCTGATGCTTGAGCGCCAATCACCGCCTGTTTGGATTGTCTGGCTACTTGTTTACCCACAGTCCAAATACATGATTGCAATCGAGCCACCACATGAAGCCATATTAACAGAGGGTTATCATGCAACTGGTGAGCATTGGCAACAGTAACGTGAACTTGTGCTTTAAAGTTTGGATGATTCAGTATTGAGTTGTTGATCATTAAAGGTTTGGAGTACCCAAACTCATTTGAAGGAGACTGCTCCAGATTGGAGAGGGTAAGAACTAGGGGAGAATGATCCGAAAGTGTTGTTGCAACATCCACAAACATGTCATCATTATTAGGTAGCCAATCAACCCCAATGTAGTAAATTCTGTCCAGTCTTGACCAAGAGGCATCATGAGAAAGAGAGTGAAAGGTAAAACCAGTAGAAAATCGAGAAGCCGATGTCCAAGCATCCTTAAGATGAGCTTGGGCTTGAAGGTGTGTCCAGGAAGGTGTCTCTGATATCGGCATGATAGAGCCCAAGGAGGTAGTGTGGGAACTTTGTTGTACCATATTAAAGTCCCCCCCAATAATGCATTGAGTCCAAGTGAGATCTCCTAGCCATTGCCAGAGAGGGATCCTTTTATTGGAAAGATTATCTGCATAACTATTGACCAGCTGTATGTGACCAAATTCTGAGTGTATATGGAAAATCGAGCATCTGCCTAATTCATGGTCAAGGATCCATTGGGGCTTGAGAGAATATCGAATGTAAGTAAGGGTACCCGAGTACTGGCCTTTTTTACCACCATAAAACACTGTATATCCTTTATAGTGCATACAGTCTCCAGCTCTATGGTGCAGCTTATGTTCTTGCACCATACAAACATCCAACTTTGAGCTAAGCAGCCAATTTTGAAAAGAAAACAGCCTTGTGGGATGGCTTAATCCCTTAACATTAAAGGACGCTATCTTCATGAGGGAAGAGGGATACTGAGAACTAGCTAGGTATCTTCATCACTTTCGTCAGTCATGTGCACCTCCAGATTAATAGGCGGGGATTCTTTGGGTTTGGGTATGGAGTGTTGCGCTATCACCAAGTCGATAGCAGCTAGGGTGTCTGGGGATGGAACATCTTGCAACACATCAAAAACATTGGGGGAGGTGTACCCGGTGATACCTGGCTTAGCCCTGAAAGTTCGTTTGGAGAGTTGAAATCCATCAGCATCTACTGGTCTTTTCCCCTTGTCGATAGGGCGGGGGTTTTTAGAAGAGCTGGCCAAGTTCCCTACATGCGATTTTGTGGAGAAGATTGTTGAGCGGCTTTGGGATGTCCCGGTGGAGCAGATTTCAGAGCTGTTTTGTAGTGTCCAGGGGGGCAAGCATAGATAGGGGTGTCAGGTGGGGAGGAGGAAGGAGCCTGCGCCTTATCCCCTATTTGATAGCTCATTTTGCCAAATATTTGCTCCATGGGAACCATATGTTTACTACCTGTGTAAGAAGGAATCAGTTCTGCTGAGCCTTTGGCCAATGTAGGACAGTTTTTTGAGAAGTGTCCCAAAAGACCGCAATGGAAACATGATCTAGCTAAGTTCCCCCATTTTAGGTAGATAACCAATCTGCCAATAGATTCCAATTCGATTTCCAATGTCTGGGGCATGCTCTGGTTCGTTTGCCACATCACACATGCTCGATTTCTATTAGGATAGTTGATAGTGGGAGCAAACAGTACTTTGCCTAAAGATGCAGCCAAATTATTGATAGTAGGCCATAAAAATGCCAGCAAATTCAACCCAAACCGGGCATTTGGAAAGCAAATCCTCCTTAAGCTGTTTCACTGGTTGCCAAGGAAAGACATGTACCACTTGGCCACATAAGATGATGGTCGAGCTGTTTCTGAAGGATTGTTGATCTTCTACCTTGAAGAAAAGGACTTCGTATAGCCCTGAGCCATTGTAAAATACCTTGTCCACATCAACCCTCCTAAACCCTTGATCCAAGTGACCAGCTATCTCATTCAAAGCAGGTAATTTCCCCGTGAAGTACAAGACGATAGCCCGAGTTGAGAAGACAGACACCTGGCTGAGCACTACATTTGCAGGCAAGCTTACTTTGTGTTGACCCTGTACTTCAGGATCCGTTGTAAGGGTATCCTGGATGCTAAGGGTAAGAGTTTCTTTGTCTAGAATCGTTTCTGACACAGCAGAGGATGTTGCTACTTCACGAGGGTTAAGTAAGAATGCTGAAGGAAGTGCCATGGATGCTCTCCTTGTCACTCTCTCTATCTCTGTGCTGTCGTTTTTGACTGCGCTATTGTATTTGACTGCCTCGCAAGCTCTGTGGAGATTCATTAGTCTCAGGAGACCATCGCGTGCCTGTTGTATTGGACTCCGCTCCTGAGCTGGCTCTAATTGCTTCAAAGATGCCAATGCCTACATGGCTAGCACACAGAGCTGTAGCAGAACCCGCTTTCTTCTTCTTCTTCTTCTTCTCTCTCTCTCTCTCTCTCTCTCTCTCTCTCTCTCTCTCTCTCTCTCTCTCTCTCTATCTCTCTCTCTCTCTCTCTCTCTCACACACACACACACACACAGAGTCAGAACCGGGCAGAACCCTAGCTTTTTCCCTCTCTCTTCCCCCCCCCCCCCCCCCCCCCCCCTCCCCCCCAGCCCCCCCCCCCCCCCGGGTGAGGGGCTGCCCTGTGGGGGGCATTAAGCTTTAGCTTACCCCCCACCCGACTCAAGGCCTGGTTTGCTGCACGACTCTTGACACCCATGCCCTGCTCGATTCCGCTTGGCCCTGTTCGACTTGGCGGCTCCTGCACGGCCTGGTTGCTGCACGGTTCTGCACGCCCATGCTCTGTTCTCGATCCAGCTTGGCCCTGCTCGATTCGGCGGCTCCTGCACGGCCTGCATCTCCCGTCGGCCCTGCCCCCAGAAATCAACCCGATTCCACCCTGCAGAATCCTCAAAAAAGAGATTGTCCTTACTAAGGTATCCACTTCCTCAAAGAATCAACCTTACTCTGGTTTTCCAATAGGTCTGTGTTTTCGAATCAACAAGAAGGTGAACCTCTTTCAAGCTTTCAAGAGCCCTGAGGTAGGTGACTCTACTGTCAAGAACGTGATTCCTCTGATTTCAATCAAATTTGTTCGGCCTGTCGACCTGAGCTAAGACCTCAAGAATTAGCATTTGAGTTTTTGGGCTTTTGAAGAACATGTTCTCACCAAAGCCTTCAGCAAGCGAGAAGATAGCGACCAACAGTCCCAAAACCTCGGGGAGAGCACGAGGTAGCTTTGCCGCCGTCCTTGCAGCTACGAGCAAGACAGACCGCATCGGAGAATTGCAAGCTGCCCTAGACATGGTCATGGAAGAAAACCACGACCTCAAAGCACGCCTTAACACGCTCAAGGCACGATTTGACTCCATGATCGGTCTCACAACAGACAAGGTGAAGGAAGTCGAAGAAAAGGTCACTCAAGTTCACACGATCGCACTCGCCAAAGTGGAAACTTGTGTGAAGACAGAACTGCGGGAACGCCAGCTCCAAGAAGAGAATGCCCTCAAGCTTCACACTGGAGGGCTACCCCAAGCATGGAATGAGTGCCAACAATATTTCTGCAAGTTAATCGACCTCCTCAACGAAACTCTTAAACCGGTCCATATCAACTACGATCCGGTGGAATGTATCGTCAACAAGTTCAACACCAAGCGCACACCTAGTGGACATGCCATTCTTGAGTTCAAAGACAAAGAGTAGCGGCTCCGATTACTCCATCAATCGCGTCTCCTTAGAGACACCGGATTTTGGATCGCCGAAGAACTCACCCCGACACAAATCAAGCACAAAGGTGAAGAGCTGAAAAAAGTGTGTAAAGCACAAGCCAAAGGCAAGTGGGCAGTATACCGCGGAGGGAAGGCCATCATCTAGGAGTTTCGAACTCCTAAACCGGCCTCTACCCCATAGGAGCCCTCTTAGGCTTTTCTTTTTCTTTTGATGGACCCTCAGTCCCTAACTGATATGTATTGATTGCCCGCACTTAGAAGAAGTGGTTGTAATGCTTTGTTTTTGGTCCCATGGGTCATATCTGACCTCCGTGGACGATAATTCAATCTCTCTCTCTCTCTCTCTCTCTCTCTCTCTCTCTCTCTCTCTCTCTCTCTCTCTCTCTCTCTCTCTCTCTCTCTCTCTCTCTCTCTCTCTCTCTCTCTACTTCCCTATCTCTCTACGTATTGATCGAACACGCGATTGAGCTAGGGAGATCCAGACGCCCATGACTGCGGAGGCCAGACTACACAACATCGATAGAGGCTGCATCAGACGATCCAGGTCACTTTGGCTCAACATGCACAACGCCCGAGCAAACTACTGACCATGGAGGAGATTGATGAGGTCCGCCAGCGACAAATGTTGGATCTCCTATGATCTACCTATCCCAGCTAGCTGTTTTAGCTGCTTACACCACACCCAGCAGTTTAGGATTCCATAATATTTTATTTTGTCATTTTTGTCATCTTGTTATTTTGACTTTGTATCAGTCTACCACATTGTAACTTTCTGGTCTCATAGGTCACTTTGGCCTTTTGAAGAGTTAATATAACATTTCATTTCATTTCTTTCTTTAATTTTAATTTTTTACGCAAACCATATCTCTCTCTCTCTCTCTCTCTCTCTCTCTCTCTCTCTCTCTCTCTCTCTCTCTCTAGTTTTAATTTTCTACACGCACACACACTTCTCTCTCTCTCTCTCTCTCTCTCTCTCTCTCTCTCTCTCTCTCTCTCTCTCTCTCCCTCCTTCCTTAATTTCCTACACGCGCACACACTTCTCTCTTTCCCTCTCTCTCTCTTTAATTTTCTACACGCACACACACTTCTCTCTCTCTCTCTCTCTCTCTCTCTCTCTCTCTCTCTCTCTCTCTCTCTCTCTCTCCTACACAAACACACACACACACCTCTCTCTCTCTCCTACATACACACACACACACAACGCTCTCTCTCTCTCTCTCTCTCTCTCTCTCTCTCTCTCTCTCTCTCTCTCTCTCTCTCTCTCTCTCTCTCTCTCTTTCCTACACACACGATGTGGAGAGAGAGAGAGAGAGGTTGGGAAGGGGGGGGGGGGAAGGGGGCCATAATACCTGCTACGCAGGTTTTGGCCAAGATCTGAGAACGCGCGCGTTCAGGGCGAAAATGGCCCCTGCACGCGGGTTCGCCTTTTTTTCCCCCAAATTTTTAGCGTCGATATGTCCGTCGATAAGCGCGTCGATATACGCGTAGAAAATTTTATCTTTCTACGTGTATTTTCACGTGCATATCGACGCAATTATCGACGTGCATATCGATGGCACGTAAGAACGTCGATATGGACGTGAAAAGGTACGGGCGTCGATATACCGGGCGTCGATATCTTTGGGTTATGTTGTAGTGGATGATGATGGAAAGTAAAAGAACGAAGAAGGTACTCGAAGAAGTGGGGACCCAGGTCAAGTCACTTGACCCTGATCAAAGCAAGGAGCAATTGGAACCGGTAGACAAGATGCTTGACAGTTATGGTACTCAGGATGCACTAGGAGAAATATGGACTTTGCATGGGCTTTGTAAGGAATCCTAATTTTAAGGGATTAAGGCTAATGTTGTGTAGGGTTAAGGGGACAAGGGCATTCAAGAAGCTAGTTTTGAGTAGACTTTTCTAGCCTTTTTTTTAGACACATGTAGGATGTGGACCTAAGAGGTCACTTTCTCTCTCTAGCTTTTGGAAAGTGAAGGGAGTAAAGGGGTGTGGCCACATCAGCAAAAACGTGGGTCACTAAGAGCCAAAATTTGACTTTTTTCAAAAAAGTTATTTTTACTTATTTTTGACTTAAAACTCCCTCCCAACATATATACACATCAAAAAATCATTTTTTGACATTTTCTTAAACCTACAAACACTAAAAATCAAAGGGTGGCCACAAGGGCCCACATATGGCCCATCCAGCAGTTTTGGATGGCTCACTACGCGCCCTTGTGGCCACCCCTTTTTTTGCATTATATGGCCTTGTCTGCACCCCAGGATACCAATTTTTTTTTAGATTAAGTGAAAGCAAATCTTTATGCAACATGACAGTACAAATTCCACTTCTTTTCACTCATATGTAATTAGAGCTCCCCCCTCCCCCCCCCTTTCTTTGTGTTCAAAGGTCCGGAGCATTCACTATGTAAAATTTTCCTATATCACGTGCGTTCACTAGAATGGATTAAAAGTACCCTTATAGGCCTTATCTACACATGTTTCTGCAACTTTACAAGAATATAAAATCCCTTCTGTTGAACACATGTGCTATGTTACATATACTTTAGTGAACTCCCCATGTCAACGGCCTCACAAATCCTGTGCACTAAACATTAAACACTAGAAATCGACCAAACAAGGAGCCAATTTTTACTTCCCTGTGTCCACCTAGTGTTCTTTTGAAACATTGCTAATTATATATATTCAACATCCCCAAATGAGGACATCTTCACAAAGTTTATGATCCACTTTAATAAGAATAACCATTAATGATTAAACTGAAATCAAAATATTGCTTCAATTTCTTCAAGGTGGAGTGATTAAGACTTGCGACTTGAATCATCATACAGGCAAATCAAAATATCCATAAAAGTAAACAATATTTCTCAGATCTGTATGAAACTTCAGTAATCTAAATTAAATACTCTCACTCAATGCGACACCATTTAACAAAAAAAACATATTTATATTGCATTTATAGAGGAATCCAGTCTCATGAAAAATAATTACAAATGGAGACAATGTTGTTGCTGTTAGGTTTATCTTACAAGTATTTGTCTTCCTCATCTAGAGATTCATATACACTTGAGTATTTGTGTGTCTATGACACTAGGGAAGATAGTAGTACTATATGGATGGCTTCTATGAGAGCTCCTAGAGAGTCCCTATTGATTCAAGATTCTAAAAAACACCTACTATTCTTATCAAAATCTTTTAACATGGTAGTGAAAGGTTCCTCAAGGAACAAAAATAGAGTGATTTCCATCTCTGCACATGGTTGCTTGCTCATGTCCTCTTAAAACAAGTTGAATCTGTAAGTAAACAAAAGATTATGTGAGCACAAAGTTATAAAGTACAAAATGATATCATTCCAATTATCTAATGACAATTATACGAAGAATAAATTACAAGAAAAATCTTTGACGACTCTCCATAGATAACACAACTTACTTACATTGTGAGACTCAAATCACATGCTACACAACTATAGATGGCGCACCAAAGCCATCAACAAAATAGCACCACCCAGTGTTATGAGGTGTGAAGCCTAAACACCAAAATCCATAAAGAGGTTAATTATCTCCAGCATGATAAACTTAAAGATGGAGATGATGTTAAGCTCTGAATGTAAGCTACAAGGTTAGTTTTCTTACCATTCTATCTTTATGTTGGAGATGAACCCTTGCAATGCCCACGCGATATTCACACCTCCTATTGTTGTGGTATGCAACTCATGTGAGCTCATACTTTTGCCACCTTCGGAAGTAGAGGTTTCCATGTAGTGTAAGTGAATCACTACAAGAGGCTATTCATATTAGCGACGCTCACACAGCGACGCTCAAAAAAAAAATCCCGATGTCGCTATGAGTGTCGCTATGAGCGTCGCAAATTTCTTTGTAAATTTTCGACGCTCATAGCGACGCTTATAGCGACGCCAACTGGGCTAAAAAAATAACAGAGAGCGCCCAAAAACTCAGATCTCAGATCTAAGTTTTTCGACGCCCTCAAGCAAGGAGCAGGTAACGCTCTCCCTCTCTCTCTCTCTCTCTCTCTCTCTCTCTCTCTCTTCTCCACACACACACACACACACACGAGGAGAGGAAGGAGAGCCAGGTATGCTCCTTCCCTCTCCTCACTCTCATGTTCCCTTCCCCTCTTTCTCTCTCCCTCTCTCTCTCTCTCTCTCTCTCTCTCTCTCTCTCACACACACATAGAGAGAGAGAGAGTACAAACATAAACAAAAACGCACACACACATACATAAACAAAGAATGCACACACACATTGAGAGAGGAAAAGAGAGAGAGAGCATGCATAAACAAAAAACACACACATTGAGAGAGGAAAAGAGAGAGAGAACATGCATAAACAAAAAACGCACACATTGAGAGAGGAAAAGAGAGAGAAAACATGCATAAACAAAAAAACGCACACACATTGAGAGAGAAGAGAGAGAAACTAATTTAACGTCGTAGGAAACTAATTAAAATTAAAAGACCTAAAGATCTAGCCGACGAGGAGTTGAACTCAAGACCTATTATTCAAGAGGGAAATGGCATAACCAATCTATCATACTTGGCATGGGTGATAGAAAGGTTATACCATTTATCTCTTTTTACTAGCACACACATCCACACACGCGCACACACACAAGAAGAAGAGAGTTATAACGTCGTAGGAAACTATCCTAAAAGACCTTAAAGATTAGGTTAGATGTAGACTTACGTTAAATTAGATTTAGGTTTATTTTTAATTAGATTTACGTTTATTTACGCTCGATTTAGATTTACGTTATATTAGATTAGATTTAGGTCTCCATAGACTGCGATGCGTGCATGAAGCGGGTGAAGAAAGCCCTCAATGGAATATAGGGTATTGTTGCCTTCACTCATGGTGGGCTCCGTCGATCCAAAAGTACTGGTGAAATGTCTTCAGAAGATAGGGAAGAAGGTGGATCTTCAGGGCGGCAAGAGTCACTACATCCTCGACACAATGACCATCTAGACAACCTCTAGTCATTCAACAGCAACTTCAAAGTTAGTAACAAGAGCAAGAACGGTCTAAAGGGCCAATTGATGTCGTCAGATGTGGATGGAGATGAGGCAGCGTCACCACCGGAAGTTAACTCTCACATCTTTAGTGATGAGAATGCCAACTCTTGCCGAGTTATGTGAAAAATTATGTGTTAAATCAGTTTTAAGGTTCTTATAATCCCTGTTAGTTTAGTTCTTTGTTTTTAATATAACATAATTTACGTTAGATTTAGATTTATGTTATATTAGATTAGACTTAGGTTTATTTAGGTTTACCCACACACACACATACACACACACACAAGAAGAAGAGAGTTTTAACGTCGTAGGAAACTATCCCAAAAGACGTTAAAGATTAGGTTAGATGTAGACTTACGTTAAATTAGATTTAGGTTTATTTTTAGTTAGATTTACGTTTATTTAGATTTACGCTTATTTACGTTAGATCGAGTCCACGCAAGAATTACTTACGGTTTAGGGTTTAGAGTTAGACGAACAGTGAAAAGATCTACTGTGAAAAGATGTTAAGATGCTGTGAAGTGCTACAGCTAGAGAAGAGGCAAAGGGGTTTTGTCCACTACATGCAGTATCATGTAGACGTGGGTCTGTAGATTTCTTGTACCCACAAATATAGGTATTGACCAATAAAGACGAGATTATAACCCGGTGGTTCTGATCTCCGTGCACCTCTAGACCGAGGTGTGCGGGGATTGGACATGACTAGAGAATGTGAAGTAAAGAGAGAGAGAGAGAGAGAGAGAGAGAGAGAGAGAGAGAGAGATAAGACGAAGAATGCCAATAGAATATTAAATTTGTTGTCCAGGTTATAAGATTTTTATCCTCATTATGAGTAGTGACGAGGATATGGTACCGTCCAACCGAAACACCTATCTCTCAACGAGGGTCTTATGTCCTTGTAATCAATGCAAGCATGTTGTGCCACTGACAAGACGTGTTTCTTTGCAGCACGTTCGCGAATTTGGCGAGTTCGATCCATCTATTATAGATCGAGTTGTTGCCAATTATAACTCGTCGGACTCTGACGCTGGCCAACAAGCAGCAATCTTGCAACCCAATAGACGTGTTCGTAGGCGCTTTGGTCAAGCAGCATATGTGAGGCCACAAGATGTAGCCTCTGACAGCTCAGGGGATGATCATGCAGAGCACATTCCCAACGAGGCAATGTTTGAGCCCGAGATTGCTGAAATGATCGAGACGATCATGGATTCAGAAAGGCTTATCTATGATGATATGAAAAGTGAAGCCGATACGCCATTGTATAATGGAGCATGTATGTCTAGATTGAAAGCACTCCTGGTTCTTCTCAACATGCTGGCAAAGTTTGGATGGAGTGACACTAGCGTCACAGCGCTTTTCAGGTGATCTATTACAATTAGTTTACTTTAATAAAACTCTAAATGTATAATGATCTGATAGATTTTTACACAACTGTATCGTATTTTTATGTTGTGTAGATTGCTTAAAGAGCACATACTACCAGCTGACAATGTGATGCCAGATTCCCGAGATGAAGCAAGAAAGATTTTGTGAAACTTGGGGATGGATTACAATTCTATCCACGCTTGTCCTAATGACTGCATTCTTTTCAGAGGGGAATATATAGACATGGAGAAGTGTCCGAAATGTGATTCCGAAAGATATCGAGTAGATCTCCACGGGACAAAAATTCCACAAAAGGTTTTGCGACATTTTCCTCTGCTTCCTCGCATCAAGCATTTCTTCGAATGTAAGTCCATGGCCGCCCTAGCATCATGGCATGAGGAGAATAAATCTTCGGATGGTGTGCTACGAATTCCTGCAGATTGCGCAGCCTGGAAACATATAGATGGAACATGGTCGGATTTTGCCAGGGAAGCTCGAAATTTGCGCTTAGGCCTGGCTATGGATGGCGTAAATCCATTTGGTCAAAGATCAACATCTTACAGTGTATGGCCCGTTATCATCGTCAACTACAACATTCCCCCGTGGTTGACTACGAAGAAGGGGCACCTATGGCTAAGCTTGATTGTGCCAGGGCGATATAAAGTGGGGAATATGGATGTGTATCTTCGTCCACTATTGGAAGAGCTACAACAATTGTGGATTGGCATAGAGGTGGTGGATATGAGCCGACACACAGGACGACCGAATGCTTTGATCAGAGGCATTCTAATGTGGACCATGCATGACTATCCCGGGCTAACAGAATGCTCAGGTGATTTATTGACACTCCTGACTCAGACACTGTAAATCTTGTTTTTTCCCATAGTTGATCTATTATCATGTGTATACATGCAGGGCTTCAAACAAGCGGATACAGAGCATGTGTCACATGTGGACCTAGACTGAATGCACGTAGGGCGCCCTCACTGAAGAAGCAAATCTACGAAGGTCATCAAGCGTATCTTCCAGAGAATCATGTGTTACGCGACGGCTTTTTGGGAAGAGAGCCACCAAGGATGTCTGCACAAGCATGGTTAGAGCAGAAGGAGATGTGCGATGACGGATAGCCTCCAGGGATGAAGAGACTATCTCTATGGTACGAGTTACCATACTGGCCCCGACTCATGATCAATCACTTGCTCGATCCAATGCACATATTCAAGAATGTGGGTAATCTACTATGGGACCATCTGACTGGCAAGAAAGATACTTTGGGAGCCAGAGTTGACCTTAGAAATGTGGATCGTATGGAGCAATATTGGCCGCAAACAGCGTCTGATGGATCGATAAAACTCCCTAAAGCACCATGGATTTTCACAGGAGCCCAAGAACGCAAAGTAAAAGAGACCATTCGATCTTTGCGGACCCCCACTGGCGTAATGCACTTGCTCCGAACGTGTTTTACTAAAGAAGGAAAGCTTACCGATTTGAAGTCACACGATTGGCATAAAATGTGTCAGGTACGTTCATAGTGGACTTTAATATCATTGCATAAAATGTTGACTTTAATATCATTGCTGCACATACTTTATAGTTTATTTTACCGGTTGCCATTGAGGGATGTTTGTCTCTCGACATCCGTAAAACAATCTACAAACTTGCAAAGCTGGTGCAATGGATCTCACAAAAGGAGATCAACGTAGACTCCATACCATTCGCCAAACTAAATGCTGCGAAGCTTGTGTGCATGTTTGAGAAACATTTTCGTACTACCATGCTAACCATTCAGGTGCATCTTCTTGTTCACATAGTTGATGAGGTGGAAATAGCTGGCACAGTTCATTCCAGATGGATGTTCTTCTTAGAACGTTTCATGAAAACGCTTAAGGGATATGTGCGTCAAAAGGCACGTCCGGAGGGTAGCATGGCAGAAGGTTGGTTGGTATCAGAGTCCGTAGTGTACATTGGAGAGTGGCTAGACGGATTTGATAAAGCCCGGGACACGCTATGGCGAACCATAGATGATGAGCGCATATCTGGGATTGTCATGTGCAATCTCGGTGTTGAGAAGAAGATAACGGAAGATCTAGAGGCTAAAATAAACCGATTTTGCATGCTTCACAATCCAGTGATGCAAAAGTGGATTTCACAATATGAGGATGCAAACCAAGAGCGACAAAGGGCACGAATCGAGTGGAGACGGGGAAGACGACCACCGATGCACTATCTGACGGTTCTGGAGAGCCTACCAACCTTCATGAGCTTAAGATGGTTTCACAACCAATTGAAAAGCGCACAACAATGCGGTGACGAAGTGACTGAGGAAGAGTGGGAGTACTCTCGGGGTTGCGCGACCAAGGTAAGTTTGCAATGTACGACTAGCTAGTGACTTTATTTCTAAACGTTTGAACGGCCACTCATAATCTTTGTTCGTTGTAGTATAAGTCATACACAGCAGCATGGTGTAAAAGTCGACATTTTAGGGTGGAACGAATCGACAAAAAGCGTTTTACTCAAGATTGTGGAATCATGGCAAAATTTGAACAGTCTAGTCGACGACGTTCCTCTGATGCAGGTCCTATGGTGGCGGAACTCACTTACTTTGGCACGCTGCAAGAGATTTTGAGGATCGATTACAGAGGATTTTTTGTCGACTTGTTCGACGTGCAATGGTTCAAGATAATCATGGAGGGTCGCAACGCTACTGTGCGTAGAGGAGAGTCTGGTTTTCTTGAGGTGGATTCTACTAAGAAATGGACTGACCTAAGAGACACTTTCGTACTACCAGAGCATTGTGAACAAGTAAGTATGTAAATAGTTAACATCCCCCTTTTACAAGTTATGTGCTTGAAAGCTCTCATGTAAGTTATGTGGCTCTGGCAGGTAATATTTCATCCTACAAAGTCTACATCAAACTGGTGGTACGTCATAGAGGTAGCCCCTCGTAGTGCAAGGACGTATGAAGGCTACCATGTGCCAATCACAACGGCATCAATGGAGGAGATCAGAGAAGATGCTCAATCAGAAGCCGCTGCGGTGGTGCCAGACGAGCATCAAGATGCTACTACTCTATATGGGGTGCATGCAGAGGAGCTACAAAATGAAACAGAGGATATGTGTTTAAACGGAGAGCTCTATATAGATATAGGAAGTTATGCTGAGTTATGCGAGGATGAGATCTCTTAAAGCCACAAATATTGTATTTGAACAATTTTGCTCCGTGTTGTAAAAGCTCTGGCTCTCTAAGAACCTTCCATGGTGTATAACGCTCTTTTCTACTCGCGCTCACATCTTTTGATTGAAAATTATGAGTTTTCGACTTGCCTCTTCTATCACTCAATTCATTGCGTCATTGTATTTATATGCGTCATTACGTCATTGTATTTAATGGTCTTTGCGTCATTGTCTACTCTATTCATTCAATATTAAGTTTAAATATTCGTGTGTTTAATGCAGGTATGGATGATGAGGAGTTTCTTTCTTCTTTGTCACCGCAGCAGAGACAGTGGTACGTGGAGCGTCATCGCTCTGGCGCATCATCGCGCGTTCCTACTCCATCCGCATCTCCCTCTATTTCGGAGCATTCGGCGTGCTCCGAAGCTTTGTCGTCGACGAGACGAGCTTCACACTCGTCTAGACACCGGCGCTCTAGTGGTGGCGGTGGCAGTTGTTGTGGGGATTCCGCCACCGATGCCTCCACACCGCCTCGTGTTCGACGAGGCTCTTTACCCTCCCCTTCTTTGCCCGCCCCCACACCAGCCACAGCATCGCCATCTACGCCACCTTTTGCACGGCTGACTGTTCCTAGCAGCTACACACCTCTACCTACTCCGCCAGGGGCCACCCCACTCGACACTCCTCGCTTCGGGGCCCAGACGCCGGTGGAGACACCTGACGTCCGTACCCCCATCGACACGCCGATAGAGACCCCTGCCGGGACACCCAGGTTCACGCGTCACCGGCCAGAGGGCTTGCCTTACTCCGTCAACTTCAGCGGCGGCATCATCATGGATGATGACGGCAAGAAGGTGATCTCGCGCATGCGTGGTCTTTGCTCTCAGCTGTTTAGACACTACATACTAAACAAATGGAGTGAAGTACCAAGTGATTTAAAAAACAGAGTCATCAGCATACTTCATGATGAGTTTTCCGTTCCAACACGAGATCAGCGCTTCAATGAAGACCTGATGAAGATTCGAATGCGCGAATACTGCAAACACAAGCGTTCCGAAGTGCAAAAAGCAATCAAGCATGGGTGGAACAGGCCAGATTGGCTGGCCAAAGAAGATTGGAAGAATGCGAAGAAAGCAGCGCGCGAGAATCCCGACAAGTGGAAGCAACAAAAGGATGCAGCCAGAGCGCGAGTAAAGGCAGGGAGCTCGCACCACTTGGGGAGCGGTGGATGGGCATCATTTCAGGCCGATTTTGTAAGTGTTTTCGCATTGCTCTTTATGTTCGATAGTTTAGGGTTTATGAGTTTTTTAATTCTAACATAATGAATTCTTTGTATGTTTTGACAGTGGTCGATGACAGGACGTGATCCCACACCGTACGAGCGCGAGTACGCAGGCAAGAAGGGCTTAAACGCCCTGATGGACATTCTCAGTTCTCGCGGCGGCATGGTTAGTATTAGGGTTTACTCTTTTCTATTTTTTGTATTGTTTAATAAATGTCATTATATGTTTATACTTACTGAAAGCTGTCTTATTGTCTTTTTTTGCAGAATCTGACAGATACGCCGCTTGGACGCGATGAGACGTCTAACTAGACGACGTCAGTTTAGCCGTAGCTAGATAGCATTAGTTTAGGGTTTCTCATAGCTTATTTATCATGAGACGGATTTTATACGTCTTTTTGAACCATGTATATTATTACATTTGTCACCGCAGTTCATTTTGCCAATCAATTCTTTATGCCTATGATGTTGTACAATTGTCATTATTACATTTGCCAATCAATTCATTTTGCCTATGATGTGTACAATTGTCAATTTTACGCTTGTCAATTTTGCAAACAATGCGTCTTCTGGGTGACTATTTTGGGTCTATTATCTACCCTTGCACTTTTTTAAAAAAGTGAATCAAGTACAATATGGTTGATGGGTGCCAGGGCATTCAATGTGCTGTCACCAAAAAAAAAATTCTCTCGGGCGTCGCTATAACCGTCGCTATTTATGGCTCTATAGCGTCGCTATGAGCGTCGCTATAGACTTCTGTGTAAACGTCGCTATAACCGTCGCTATGACCGTCGCTATGAGCGTCTCTATATAGCGACGCTTATAGCGACGGTTATAGCGACAGTTATAGCGACGCTCTCGTAGCGACGCTATTAGCGACGGTTTTAGCAACGCCGGGGGTTATAAAAACCCAGTGTATTTCCGTCGCTAACAGCGTCACAAGAGCACACAACCTCTTGTAGTGAATGAAAGTAGGAGTAGAATCTTGTTTCATGTTGTAATGGAAAGGAGAGAAGGGAGAGGAGCTAGCTTGGTGTGAAACTATGTGGTGGGCAAGGGGAAGAGATGGAGGAGGAGCTTGCTTGGTGCTACAATGAAGGTGGGAGAAAGCTAGCAGAGAGATAATGATGGACTATAGGGGGTGCATGTGGTTATTGCAGCAATGGAGAGCTTGGAAAAGGGTCTGTAGAGAGAGAAAAACACTTTTTAGCTATAGAATAGGTTTGGAAAGACTTTGGAGGGTGAAAATGATGTTTTGATTTGTTTTTTTAAAAAATCAATTTTTTGGATTTTTTAGTGCACGTTTTTAACTTTTGAAGGTCAAAAATACTTTTTTGACCATGACATAGGTTTGGGGACCTTTTAAGGAGGGAAAACTTAAAATTTGAATTTTTTTGAAAATTTGAATTTTTTTAGTGTATTTTTAAATCCGGGCCAAAAAGTGGGGGAAAAGAGGTCAAAGTGGTCCCCCCCCCCTTCTTTCCCCTAGCCACCTCCCTTACCTTCTCACTAGGTAAGAGGCAATTAAGAGGTGTAAGGCTACCTTGTCCCCCTACTTTTTTGAGGGTATAGAGTGTGTCCACCACCCTCTTCCTATTGGCTGACCTCTAATTAACCTTAATCCCAAAGGGCCCCTAGAGGGTTCATATTTTTCCGAATGGAGCATGAGGTTGAGCATGAGTCTGAGCCCTCTTCAGCCCTAGAGTCGATAAAGGAGCAGCGGGGGAACTGCGAAATTGGGATGTACTCCATGGGGGGGATCAACCAGTTTATGGTCGTTGAAATGGGACTACACATACCCGAAGAGGCATTTCGGGCAATGTATTACGAAAGGGGGCCGTTTGGTGCTGTCCGTCGAGCCAGGAGATGCTCGTTTCAGGAAACGTTGGGAGTTCAGTTTGAGGTAAAGCACGACCAGATAGAATATATGTGGGTTTGGCAAACGCGGTATGAAAGGTATCAATGCGAGTGGTCACAAATGGGATTGAGATAGCGGAGTATATCTGGCGATGTGGCCAATCAAATATTTATATTGAGTTTGATGGAACCTACCAAAATCAGGATCTCGCGAAGATCCGTTTGATGGAGTTGGTGCGGAAACCAGTGTTGGAATGCACTTATGTAGCTAGCAACAGTTGGTCCTTAGTGGAGGGACACATAAGTAGCTTGGGGTTAGCTCTTCGGGGAGACCGTTCTGGCCAATGGGCAATTGAAATGATCTGTGTAGAGGTGTGGTTATGTGGGTTCTGGGGAATAGAGCCCGGAGGCCTGAGGAGCCTTGTGCCACCGCATTGGAACCGGGTGTGTTGGGGAAGCATGCTGAAGGATGAAGCTGAGATGTGTGGTGGCAGACCTACATTGCTGGTTATGGTAAAGGGGCTAGAGCCCCTCTCCGAGTCTCGACTAAAATACCCATGGTAGATAGCCAGAGTGAGTGCTCTTGGGCTGGTGGATCCGTGCTGGTGGCTGAAACCACCGGACGGGCGAGTGGTGGGGCTGAGACAGCCCCGTTAAGGATGGGTGTAAGCGAAATTGTACTGACGCCTAATAAAGGAAGTCTCGGGGTTGGAACGGTAACTCCTCGAGGACGGTTATGCGGCAAAGACCAAGGGCAAAGTGATCTCATAGGGGACCCAGCCGAAGGTACCCAATGTTGGGATGTGTTTGATTATGGAATGATCCGCATGTGCGGAAGTGCAGGGATAACAGCACAGTGGAGCTCGCTTGGTCGATGCAAGGTGAAGCCAGCGGGATTAGAGGAGTGTTCGGGTCTCAATAGACGCATTGCACGAAGACGTAGGTTACACCTAATGGATCAGTAGGGGATGATCCGAATGCAGATCTCGGATGGACGTTGGATTCCCCCACGATGGAGTGAAGTACAAGAGGATGCGAGATGGGATAAGGGAGGGTCAACTATGTACCGCCAGGGGGATTTTTCGGGCTGAGACGAGAAGCCAACGAGGACCTGAGATGTGTGGAGAGATATGTGGGCATGAGTGGGGCAGCATGTCGAAACAGGTAAAGGATGGTCGAGGAATTCCCCCTAAGAAAAAACACGTTGGTCGAACAAGGGATGAGCAGGATAGACCTGAGTCGATGGGCCCACAATTGGTCACATGTACTGGTGTGTATCAACTGGCAGGGACAGCCAGGCAGCAGGTGATGCTGAACCGGAATGAGGTTAAATAGAGGACAGCTAGTAGGCGGTCTGATGTGGGGATACTCATGGATGATCGAGGTGATCAATCGAGGAAGGAAAGGCAACTGGAACTGAGGTCAACTGCGGATAAGAGGTACCTCCCTGATGAAACAAATCAAGGGGTATCTCGTTATGTGAAATGGGCACACTAACGGTGTTAATGGTTTTGGTATGGTGGATGCTCGAAGGGCTTGTGAGTGATGATACACATACTTCTGCTCACGAGGTGGTGTTGGCTATGATGGAGTCACTGGACTCATGGCAGCGAGGCAGCGGATGAACGGTACACTTATTGCAGCCAAGTTTGGACGAAAGTCATGGCAGGAGAGGATGCTAGGTATATGCTTACGTGGGGTGCGGGACACTATACACCAAGCTCTAAGGATCAGGTTCACTGCTTTTCGGATGATATCGGTGCACTCGATGAGGACATCGAGCTTCTTTGGGGGAGGGGTGAGTGTTATGGGTCCCCTTTTTGGAGCACACTTCCCGACCCTCCACCACTTCTCGGCCTCTCGATGCTAGCTCACTTTGGTGTTCCGAGGCCTGGAGGGTTCCTAGCCGACGAGAGGCCTCTAGCGTGTGAAAGCTCCCTTGCGGGAAGAGGCCTAGTAAATGAGTCCCGAGGCACAGCATGGGAATGGTCCACTGACGCGCCTGGGAAATCGAGATCATGAAGGGATTAACCAGGTACGGGCATGCAGGGCAGGAATGGACCTACGGGTTCGACGCTCAACAGGGAACTGCTCGCTCAGGAAACTCAGAGCACGCAGGTTTTCCAGCCTCAGCGTTGCGGGTGCGTGCGCTGGGAGCTACAGGCCGCCCGAGGGGCCCTGGTTATTCGCGCGCAGCTGTGAGCTGTGCAGGCCACGAGCTATCCCTCAAAGGGGGCCGTGCGCTACGCTGTTACAGCAGAAACAGGCCGCCTGCAGTTACCATACCAGGGGGCTACGGGACTTATTGTTCACAGTGCGACAGAGGAACAGCCAGGGACTGTTCCCGATTATCATTGACGCCCGCATTGAGCCTATCGTAGGGTTTCTTGGCGATTACAGGTCTCGGGGCAGCAGACAGCAAGGTCGCGCCCCTCTATCTACAGGCCTCTTGCTTGCGTGTGCAGGCTGCTGGCCATTCCCATTGTGGGGGGCCGTGAACAGGTGGAACATCAGGGCCGCGAGCTGACCCTGCAGGGGCCGCGTGCATCGGTATTTCCATTACAGGAGCAACATCGGGAGTAGACCCTGCTGGGCTGCGTCTCTGGATTGTAGCAGTGGTTCTGCGGGGTAGTCATCTGGGTCGCGAGTTCTTCACTCCAGGTGGGGGGCTACGTGTTGTACGCCAGGCAGTTGTACAGGTTCGATTGTTGACAGCGGGCGCAAGGCCACTCCATTGCAGGTGCCCACAACGGGCTGATACTGTTAGTGTACCCTCACAGGAGTGGGACTCTAGCCCACAATTTTGTACACCAGTGGAAGGGAGAGCCGTGGTGCTCCGAACCCCTATTTTCTGTTTTGTAGAACCGTGTTGGCCCACCAAGTCGAGGAGAGTTACCCCTCACTCGTAAACTGTTTATCACCTTCGGTTTTACTGGTGTTGCCGGCCACTATAGACCCGGCCTTGGTTTGCTCTTGGGCTCTTGAGAGCCTGTGTTCGGAGTATTGTGCCCCCTCATGCTATGTATGCACCTAAGGCGTAACAAAGGCAAGGCGTCTGGATCCTAGCCCCAAATCATAAGTGGGCGAGCCAAGCAAGGCAACAATCCCCCAACTCAACCAAGACGCATTCAGCAGCAACCAAGCCCCAGATCATTAAAAGCAGGTCCGAGTGCCTGCGGAATATTAGGCTACATCCAAAGCCTCAAAGCAGCGAGAACAGAACTTCAGAAGCAAGACCGAGTGCGTGCCAAATATCATGCTACATCAAGAGCCCAAAACATTCACAAGATCTTCATAAGCAGGACAGTGTGTCTGCAGACCATCAGGCTACGTAAGAGCCAAGTTTATCATCGGCAAGGTGGGGACCGAGACGATTCGGGTGGACCGTGCACCAAGACAGCATCGAAGCCGGGTACCCAAATTGACTTGTGTGGGCCGTGCAAAAAACACAACGAAGCTGGGTACCTACGAGCGGGTGAACCGTGCAACCAATCCAAGTCGGATGACCCAGAAGTGGTGGACCGAGTAACACAAAGACAAGCTTAAAGCAGATAGCAAGGACAAAAGCGGATCGGCCATCTTCTTCTCTACGAGTTACCTACTTAAAGTCTTACCCTCAAGTTTGCAAGACTAAGATCTGAACATTCACATTCAACTGAGTCCTGAAGTATGTCAAAGCTTTAAGGTATCAATGGGATTGACTCTCCAGCAGTCTCAGGAAAACCTTGGTTTGTATATCAAGGAAGGAATTAGATAAGCTTCATCTTTTTGGTCAAGGGATGGACCGGTGCTCAGTAAGCCTAAAAGGTATTTTTTGCAACGTACCTTACTTCAACGAGCAAGTAAGCTTAGATCAAGACTTAGACTTCCAGGTCTACTTGAGCACTCAGTAAGTGCTTCAAGAAGGAAAATCCAAAGGCCAAATCTTCAGGAGGTAGCTTACAACCTCGGCAATCAAGCATGAGGATCCAATTTGGCAGAGTATCTTACTCTCCATGGAACGCAAAGCGAGCAAATTTATTTTGTGCACACTACTCCTACACCCATGCAATAAACTCAGTTTAACACGTAGTGGACTTTTGTCGCCATTCAAGAGGGAACAAGCACGAAGACATACAAATCGGCTTACAAAAAAGCAGTGGGAATCAACGTGATTTGGTTTACACACTTAAGACGAGTGTTGCATCATCACTGCAACATCAGGTATGATATCTGGAAAAGACAGGTTCCTCAACATGGATCAACGCAGCAACGTGGTCTATGCCACTCAATGTAAATTCTTACACGCAAGCCTCATCAAAAGTGCCAAGCGGACTTGGTATCCACAACTTTCTGCCTTTCAAACAACACAGTTGTTTGAGATAGACATTGCCTTCTCGGTAAGTCCGCTCATGTAGCCTATTTTGGATTTAGTGGATGCATTACGTTCTACACCCTCCAAAGCATTAACCAATGAGTTTCCTTCCCTACCGATGCTACTCTTGGGACGAGAGTTTTCTAGGGGGGGGTTGTATGTTCGACTCTGCTCGAATGGAGGTCTTTAGAGTGACGGTGGGATGTGACCACCCGATCTTGGCAAGACAAGGTTCATACTATCCTTAAGTCGTATTCCTTGCATCCATCTAGCATCTTCAAAAGGATAATTTTTGAACTTAATAAGATACCGTCGGATAATCTTACCATGTCGTAGTACCTTGTCTTCATACCGAAGGATAGCTTTGGGTTGTAGCACCTCTTCTTGGTCTTCAACTTCGGGAGAGTCTTCAATAATTGGTGGCTCTACTTTGTAGGACTTAAGTAGGCTTACATGAAAGGCATTGTGTATGAGCCAATGGTTAGGCAACGTGAGTTGATAAGATGTCTCATTGATGGGCTTCATGATTTGGAAAGGACCATAGTATCTTTTTGCTAGTTTAGCATAATACTTTTGATGACCAGTAGTATTTTTGCCTGTCGTTTGCCTTAATCGAGCCTTAGGAAACTTGAGTAAAACCCAATAATTTTCTTTGAACATTGAGGCTCTTCTGTGCTTATCAATAGCAGCTTTTTGCCTTTGTTAAGACATGGATATAGCCTCCTTAATCTTTTGAAAAGATTCTTGTAGGTCACGCTATACTTTGAGTAGCAAGGGACTTTTAGGTCTTCCCTCAATGATCTCAAAAGGTGATTTTTCCGTAGAAGTATGTACAGTATTATTGTAAGCATACTCTACAAGAGGTAAGTACTTTTCCCATTGCGATCATTGATCTACTTCGGTAACATAAGTCTTGAGTAGATCGAGTATAGTAAGATTGGCCATCTCACTTTGGCCATCCGTTTGTGGGTGATAGGCCGAAGAGAAATTCAATCTTATTCCTAGATTTTCAAAGAGACCTTTCCAAAAATTATTGGTCATTCTAGGATCTCTATCTGACACGATGGATGTGGGTAATCCATGGTGCTTGAAAATTTGAGATATGAAGAGAGTTGCCATTTGATGTGCCTTAATAGGCTTTTTGACAGGAATAAAATGTGCTTGCTTGCTAAACCTGTCGACTATTGTCCATATTCCTGTATTTCCATGGATAGACTTGGGTAATCCAAAGATGAAATCCATGGATATACTCTCCCATGGTGAATCTGGGATAGGCAATGGCTGGAGTAATCAGGTTGCTTCCCTCTATCATACTTGGTCTTTTGGCATACTACACATTTTGAAACATACTCTTGTATGTCCACTTTCATGGTAGGCCAATAGAAATACGTCTCTACTCCTCGGAGAGTAGGTTGAATACCTCTATGCCCCGCATATGGAGGAGCATGGGATTCATACATAACTTTCTCATGAAGGGAATGGGTAACACATAGCCTATTGCCGTGGAGAAGATAACCATCCTGCAAGGTGAATGGTTCCTCTTTCTTCCCCAAAGCAAGGGCTGACATTATGTCTCTAAAGTCAGGGTCAGTAGCATACTCATCTACCATAGAGGATAGATCATTGTGAGTAGCTATAGACACCGCATTAACTTTTGGTCGTCGTGAAAGTACATCGGCAACTTGATTGTGCTTACCAGCTATGTGAGCAATATGGAAATTAAATTGTGAAAGAAAATTTTCCCATCTCATTTGTTTGTCGGAAAGCTTGGTTTGTGTCATGAAATACTTGAGACTTTGGTGGTCGGTTCGTAGGATAAATGGAGTCCCCAATAGGTAGTGCTTCCATGTGTCTAGGGCATGTAGAACAGCTAAAAGCTTTTTCTCATGAATGTCCAAGACTCATTCATCAGTATTGAGCCTTCAGCTCTCATATGCTATGGCATGTCCTTCTTGAAGCAAAAATGCTCCAAGGCAATCACCACAAGCATCACATTGGACCTCAAATGGCTTTGAGAGATCCGGAAGCACGAGGACTGGTTGAGAAGTAAGCTTCTCTTTGAGCTTTTCAAAAGAATTTTGCTCCTTAGCAGTCCATACATACTTAACGTTCTTCTTACTTAAGTCGTGTAGTGGTCCTGCTACTTGAGAGAATTTTGCTATGAAGCGTCTATAGTATGCACACATACCAATAAAGCTTCTTAGCTCATGTAGATTTCTTGGGTTAGGCCATGATTTTATTACCTCTAACTTTGATGGATCCATACGGATACCATCGTGAGAGATAATATGACCTAGATATTGAATCTCTTGAAGAAAGAATTCGCTTTTCTTTTGGCTGAGAAAAAGCTTGTTCTCCCTCAATGCTTGAAAAATCACTTGGAGATGTTGCTTATGTTCCTCCAAAGACTTGGAGTAGATGATGATATCATCAAAGAACACTCCAGTGAATTTGTGATAAGGTCTAAAAATTTTCTCCATCAGACGATTGAACGTAGCTCGTGCATTAGTCAAGCCAAAAGGCATGACTAGATATTCATAAAGACCAAATGTTGTGCGAAACATGGTCTTTAGGATATCTTCATCCACTATCCTTATTTGATGATAGCCACTCTTAAGGTCAATCCTACTGAAGTAGTTAGAGCCTTGTAGCTTATCAAACAAATCTTCTACCCGAGGCACGGGAAATATGTTTTTGATAGTGATATGGTTTAGTGATCGATAGTCCACACACATACGATATGTATCATCTTTCTTTTGCACTAAAAGGACTAGAGAACAAAAGGGAGAGGAACTAGGCCTCACCATCCCTTTGTCTACCAATTCTTGTACTTGCCTCATGATCTCCTCTTGTTGAGCTTGTGAGACTCGATAAGGAGGTTTGTTAGGCGGTGAGCTTCCTGGAAGAAGCTCAATGCGATGGTCATCATCCCCTCGTGTTGGAGGTAAGTCCATAGGGATATCATCGATGAACTTATCTTGGAATCCTTTTAGAAAATTAGACAAGTCTAACTCTTCTGATTCCTACCATTTACATTTGATGAAACATTAGTATCTTTTACTAGACTCTTTGACAAAAATCATGTACGCAGAAACTGATCTCTTCATTGACTTATCAAAAGAAAGAAGATTTACAAGTGGAATAGTGCGATCATGCTCACTAGCATCTATATACATGTTCTTTCCCCTGTAGGTGAAGTAGATTCTCCTTTCAGGGAACTTCATGTTGGCAGCCATGCGATCAAACCATGGCGCCCCTAGGATAGCATCCTCATATTGGAGAGGAGAGATGAAGAAGTCTTCTTTGTCGACATAGCTTTGGACATGAAGCCTCAACTTCCCAATCAAGGGAGTAACGGAGGCTTGTTGTCCCTTGAAAGCTGCGTCAGCCATTACCGTATCTCCCATCTCAAAATCTTGAATGCCCAACTTGGTGGCCAACTCCATTGATATGAAGTTTAGAGTAGAGCCAGGGTCAAACAAGATGAAGTCATCATGCTCTCTTACCTTTCCCCAAGCATAGGAAAGTGATGATCCTTTGCAATGAGCATCCTCTTTTGGAGCTTCGATGGTGGAAGCCCTTGGAGTCTCATTACGAATATTCTTCTTGGGGCAAGAGCGATAGCCATGTCCTTGCTCCCCACACTTGAAACACTTATGGTCCTTACAAAAAGCTTCAAGCTCTTCAGGAGAGAGTTTGTTTTTACCTTTGTAAACTCCCTTCTCCTTGGACCGATTGTTGTTGTTGTTGGAAGTGACTTGGGAAGTATTTTGAACATTGATTTTCCCCTTTGCATCATTTTTATCTTTGTTTTCCATGGGCTTGACATTACGTCTAGCCCCTTGATGGAAATTGATGCGTGAAGCAACCATGGTGTGATGGATTACTTCGCTAATAGTACCAGGCCGTTGAGAGTTGATGTATTTGGCCATCTCTTCAGGTAATCCCACACAGAATTGCTGTCTTTGCTCAGCAAAGTCTATCTTTTGAAAAACAGTAGCTTTGAGATGTAAATCCCAAAACTTGTCTACGTACTTGTGGATAGACTCATGAGAGAGAATCTTCAAGCTGCACCATTCGGTAAGAACTTTGTCCTTTGTATCTCTTGCAAGGAATTGCTTCATGATGGAAACTCATAGAGTTTTCCATGTCTTTGGGGCTTCACCATTACCACAAAGGCTAGCCCACCATTGACGAGCTGATTTTTGGAAGTGCATATCTACATGGCGTAGCTTGGAGGACTCTATGAAGCCCTCGTCTCCAAAGGCCGCATCAAATTGATAGATGAAGGCCAACACTTTGTCGGTAGCACCAAAGGTGCCATCATAGGTGAGAAAAGATATACTCTTTCCTCCCTCCTTGAACTTCTTTAGCTTTTGTGACCTTCGCCATGCAGGAAATGATTTGCGATGTCCTCCCCTCTTGTATTCTCTAGGAGAATAGCCATAACTTTCATCGGAAGAGGAGGAAGGTGAAGAAGAAGGAAAAGAGGGTGACCTCTTCCTAACCCTTTTCTTTCTTTGTTTCCTTTCTTGCCTTTCAAAATGATGAGGAGAAGGACTGTGTGTTTATCTTTTCCTCTTGGGAGGAGTGGGCGATCGTTTAGACCGCCGTCTTCATGGAGCCACATCTTCAGAGGAACTTAAACTTTCATTGCTTTCTTGCTCTTTGGATTCCTCCTCTCGAATGGGAGAGAGTCTTCTTTTGGGGGTCTCTTCAAGAGGCCTCGTAAGCTCTCTCTCCTCTTGGAGAGGAAGGGAAATTCCATAAGCACGAAGTTGTTGAGTAACTTCGGCTTGCAAAGCAGGGTTGCCCATAGCTTGCTGCAACCTAGTGATGAGATAATTCACAAACATGGGAGCATCATCATTAGCACCTTCATGTGCAAAATCAAAGCTATCAATGTTCATTCTACTCTCTTGATTATTATCAGCCATGTTAACAAAATTTATGTATATACTTAGTGTATGCTTTGGCAATTCAAAACCTTAGTTGCCACTCCTCTTAGCCTTTGAAAATCGGCTCTTAAGTATCTACACCCACGGCTCAAAGTGGTTAATTATAGAGAGTAGAGGAGTAGGTCTAACATAGCAGAGTTGTCGATGGCTAGCTCCTTTCAAACTTCTTATGGTTCAATAATGGTAAAGCCGTAGGAAACTCTAAAAAGACTCCGTTATTAAGTCCAAATCTCCCGAGGTGTGCACCATCCCCCACATAGTGGGCTCAACGAAACCGATAATAGATCCCAGTTCCACTTACCCTAATATAATTAACAACATCAACCATTTATAGGCTACTTAAGGACCTCTCTTCTTAAGCAAGAAAAGAGAAACCAAATGCTTTGATACCAATGTAATGGAATTGGCCTATTTAACTTGAGAGTAGCGGAAATTAATGAGAGTACTTTTGAGAAATGACTTTGTGAGCATAGCAGGTGAACATAATTGAAGATAGCAACATAATCATAGCCATTAGTTAACTTGGCATGATCAATAATTTTGAAAGAGAGAGAATTTAGAGAACATGACAACAATTGAGGACCAGATTTATGTAGAGCCGGTCCCCCCTCCAATAGGCATTTGTATTATGATTTCTCCCATTAAGAGAGACTTGTTACAATACAATCTTTGTGTTCCTTGTGACCTAGGTGATGCAATGAAGATGGAAAGCTTCATGCATCACAAGCATAATATAAACTTGGAGAAAGCTTTAACTATCCCAAGCCTTAGTCCCAAGACCTCAAACACCTTCGAAGGTGGAGAGAGCTAGCAGGGAATGAGGGTAGGGAAGAGGAAGAAGAAATATTTCATAGGAGAAAGAATTAGTTCCTCACTTATCATAACTCTTGTTGCTATCATACATAATAGCATAGTAATGAAGAAGAAGGAGATGGCAAGCTTAAGCATTGAAGCATGGCTCTTGGTTGGATTTGCACTCCATAGCCAAGAGTGTTGGTGTAGGCTCTCAACCTCTACTTGCTTGGAGAAGGAGAGGGAGATCTTGCACTTTGCATAGCACACCATGAGAGTGTTTGTGAGTGTGTGTGGGTGAGTATACCCCTAAGAAACCCCCTAGCTTGCTTGGGTCTACCCCCCCTTGCAGCTCATGCTTGAAGCTCATTGGACCCCTCCAGGCCTGGCCAATCACAAGCAGGAGGCATTACAAGCAACAAGGGTAGCCTTGTGACAAGTGTCCCCCTTTCCCCTTTGAGAGAGAGGACTTGATAAATGCAAAATCAAATAATTAAATATCCTAAATTATCATTGGACCCCTTGGGTGGCCAACCAATAGGCTTCAGGCACACCATGAGGGCAACATGAGGAGGAACTTGACAAGTGTCCCTTCTGCTTTCTTTGTACCATGCATGCCTTGTGTGAGTGTGTGGGTGTTCTCTCTCATCCCCCCTCATGTAGGGCTCGCCCCCTCCTTGTAGGGATTCAATATTTGAATTTTTTTACACCTCAATCCCCTCATCCATAGGCCCAGTTCCCACCACAAGCTTGGCCCTTAAGCACTTTAAGCTTGGGCTGGGTTCTCACCTCAAGTGCAATCCTACCATCTCAAGCATGTCAAGAACCTCAAGCATCTCAATCATCAAGCACCTCAAGCATCTCAAGCACCTCAATCATCAAGCACCTCAAGCACTTCAGTCATCAAGCATGACAAGCAGGACCAGCACCTCAAGCTGGGTCGGGTTCCCGCCTCAAGCTCAGCCCTAGCTTACCTAAGGTCAAAGGACTTTTACGCACATTATTGGAGGTCTTCAATGAAGCTAACCCTAAGGTCTTATGCTCCATTGGTTAGCCTTGCTCTTTGATAGACCATCTCTCATTTGGGCCCCTTTACCATTGGCCCCGTGTTGAGATAGATCTATAAGCACATGTCTATATCTTAACACTTGTTCCCATTTATTCTCCCACATTAAGTGATCAATTTAATATGAGAAAATCATTTGGGTTGGTTAGATATTATATTTTATGACAGGTACTCACCTCGAAATCCGAGCCAATCAAGGATGTGGGCGGTTCATCAGGTAGCACAATTAGAGATGCAGACTCCAACAATCCATTCATTGAGAAATTGACGTTCGGTAAGTATGACGGTAATATAGATGCTAATGTTATTTATTCTTGGTTGCACCAATTTATAGCTTACTTTGCAACAACTAAGAAAACAGGGAATAGCAAAGTTTTGACGGCAACCATGTATTTAGCCGGTGATGCCGTTAATTGGTATCACGCATTGCAAGAGGCACGGTTGGCCGCGCACCTAGAGGAAGTCGTTCCCCTTTCTTTCAATTGGTCCGACTTCCAAGACAAGCTCAACGACTATTGGCTCCCATGGGAATCTTGAGACGGATGGACGTCCACCTTGTGGCCAAGTGATTTGAACCAAAGGCGCGGTTTATGCCACCTCAGTACTCAAGGCCGATGAAAGAAGATTTGCGCAATATCAAGCAAAATGGTATGCCAGTTATGTCTTTCTTTAACCGTGTTTTGTAGCTCGGCACCCAATTACGGAAATCAGATGATGAGCGTAAAGAGGCATTCCTTTTCGGGTTGGACGAGTATATCAAGTTCGATGTCGAAGTCCTTGACTCCATAGATCTCAACAAGGTGGTAGCGATTGCTTTCACATAGGAGATGAAGCACAACAAAGGAAAGCCTAAGGAGAACAAGTCTTCTCACAGTACCTCTCAGACTCCTTAGAACCCACAGAACGGTAAGAATGGTAACTCTTCTAGCCCATCTTCCTCTGATCCTTTAGAAAAGAGCTCTCAAAATGAATCTAAGGGTAAAGCTAAAACACCTGCTAAACCTAAGCTAACCCCATATGAAAAAGCTGCACAAGAAATTATAGGAAGATATATAACGCCAAAAGAACAAATCATTTATGCAAAGGAAGGTCGATGTTATCAATGTCACGTCAAGGATTATATAAAGAAGGCATGTCCTAAGACAACACCACCTAAAGAACCCAAAGCACCGACAACTACCACAAGCACTTTAGTGAACCAATCTGATTCTCCAAATGTCTCTGACACACACATTGATGAGTCTCTATGTAAATTATATTGTCAAGGGAAGGTCAGTGTTTTGTCATATTGTTTGATTCAGACAGTATGCATGATGTGATTAGTGACTCTTGTAGAGAGAGCCCACCTGGAGGTTAGCCAGACAACTCCTCTGGAGGTGTTGGGATTCGCTCCCGTATGGACTCTCTCATTACACAAGAGTGCCTTGATGTGTTATTCACTATTCAGCAAGCTTCCTTGCGTAGAAAATTTGTTGTGTCTCCTCTCTCAGGATGTGATATGATTTTGAGCATTAGATGGTTTTGTGAGCATAACCCTCTCATTGATTGGACAGACAATCCGCTCACTCTAAATGCAAAAAGTGACTCTCCCATGATCATTCGTGGTGAGGAGGGTCTACATTCTTTACCTCTCATTTCTCATGTGCAGGCGAAGTGTGAATTACGAAGAAGAGCACAAGCGGCATTCATTTATGCCTCTCTAGTTACTCAGAGCCTCAAGTCTCCAGACAGATATTGAGGTTTGTTTATCAAGTATGAGCACCTCTTTTTGCATTATAATCTTCCACTCTGTCTCCCTCCCGAGCGGCCGGAGGATCATCGCATCGAACTCACGGAGGGGGCACAGTCAATCAGCAAGGCTCTCTACCGTTTGAACAAGACCCAAGAAGAAGAATTAGAGCAGCAACTCACGAAGGTTGTGGCCAGAGGATTCATACGCCCTAGTGTGAGTCCTTTTGCTGCTCCTATTTAATTTTTCCACAAGAAGGATGGTTCGTCTTATTTGTGTGTTGATTACATGGCTTTGAACAAGACGACCATCAAGAACAAGTTTTCGATGCCCCGCATTGAGTATATCCTCGATAGGCTCAATGGGGCAAAGGTTTTCATCAAGGGTGATCTCAAAAGTGGATACCATCAGGTAAGGGTATTCAAAGGCAATATCTACAAGACTAGCTTCCGCACAGAGTGAGGGCAATGGGAGTACGTGGTTATGCCTTTTGATTGACAGGTACCGTGGGTACATTCAACCATCTCGTGGTAGGCCGTTTTGGAGATATGATTGGCGTGTGTGTATCTTTCTTGATGATATTCTCATTTTCTTTGCATTGTGGGAACATCATGAAAAGGATGTTGAAAGGGTTTTAGCCTGTTTGGATGAGTGTCAGGTGTACATTGAAGCTAAGAAATGTGAGTTTTTTCTCACTGAAGTTACTTATCTGGGTTATATCATTTCTACAGAAGGTGTCAAGCTTGATTCCACAAAGGTGGAACAGGTTTGTAATTGGGATTCGCCCAAAACTACATATGATGTGCATTCTTTTCTTGGTTTATGTTAGGCATATAGTTCGCACATAGAGAATTTTGCACGCATTGCCGCACCCATGAGAGATGTTTTGAAAGGGGTGAAAAATCGTCGACAGCGTGTTGTTTTGTCCAAGGCATCCATTGAGGCTTTTTCGGCTCTCAAGGTTGCGGTGACAGAGCGTCGTTTCATACTTGCCCCTTGGGACGACCCCTTTGAAGTATGGATGGATGCGAGCAATGTCTCCATAGGTGTTGTGCTTCAGCAGCATGGCCACCCAGTTGCATTTCTCAGTCGGAAGTTAAATAGTGCCGAAAAGAATTATTCAGTTTATGACAAAGAACTTCTGTTTGTTATTTACTCTATCAAGCGTTGGAAGCATTTTTTGTACGGTAGAGAGTTCACAGTACGCACAGATCATCAAGCCCTCAAGTGGCTCCAGTCTATGCCTAGTGCACATTGGAGTGATCACCAAGCACGGTGGTCACAATTTTTTGAGCAATTTGGTGATTTGATTGAATATGTGCCTAGCAACACTAACCCTATTGCAGATGCTTTAAGTCGCAAAGGACAGATCACGACTCTTGAGTCAAGATCCATAGTTTCTATTCAGGGTGTCTCTTTCAACAGCATGAAGAATCAGTATGCAGATTCCGAGTTTGGTAAGCAATGGTTGCAGGCTCTTGCTTCCCAAGGGCCCAACAACTATCTCATTCGTGAAGGTTTGTTGTATTTTCATCACCGTCTATGTGTGTTGCCCTCTCTCAGGACGACCATATTGCACGATGCTCATGACTCTCTCAAGGGTGGGCACAGGGAATAAACACCACTTTGAAAAGAAAAAAATATTCTTTTATTGGTCTAAGATGCGAAAGATGTGTTTCGTTATGTCACACAGTGCACCATTTGTCAAAAGGTAAAAGCTCCTCAGGGTAAGCAGCAAGTCCTCTTGCTACCATTGCCTATTCCCAACATGCCTTTTCAGGACATTTCTATGGATTTTGTGACTAACCTTCCACCTAGTTTGCATTCAAGGAACACTCAATGTTTGACAATTGTTGATCGTTTCAACAAATGTTGCATGTTGATTCCTTGTAAGGCCATAATCCTTGCACAATATGTAGCACGGTTGTTCATTAAGCATTGGTACCCCCTCTGTGGTTTACCGAAGTCAATCGTTTCAGATAGGGATGTTAAGGTCACGTCAAATTTTTGGCGAGATCTCTTTGAAAATTTTGACACAAAATTAAATTTTTCATCCGCTTTTTATCCACAGTCAGATGGTCAAACAGAAATTTACAATCAGTTTGCTTTTGATGTTTTGAAGTCATATGTGCATGATCAACAGTCTCATTGGGAGCTCTATCTCCCATTGGTCCATGCAATTTTGAATGACTCTTATTTCTTGCCATTGGTAGAACTCCGTATGAGGCAGCTTTTGGCCGTCTATTTGAGTCACTTTTGACTCGCTTGGTCAATCAATTGCTTGATGCCAATGCTGAAAGTCAATCGTTGGATGAGATTTCTGAGAGTGTAAAGCTTCGGCTAAGCAAGGCTCATGAGTCTTACTCACAGCACACTAACAAGCATCCTCAGGATGTTACTATCAAGGAAGGGGATTGGGTCTATTTGAGAATCATGAAGCAACATCTTAAGCAAGTCGGAAAGAAGTGTCCTAAGTTGTCTTTCAGAATGTATGGTCCATTTCCTATCATAAAAAAGATCAATGAGGTTTCTATGAAATTGCAATTGCCTAACTCATGACCAATGCACAACTTTTTTCAATTTTCTTGGTTGAAAGTGTTTCAGGGTGCATCTCCAAAGGACATTTCCGAAGAAGAAGAACTAGAAATCATAGATGAGGCCGAAGTCATGGAACCGGAGCAAGTCTTATTGCATCGGTTTCACCATGGTTCAAAGAAGCAAGTGCGACAGTACTTTTTGAAGTTCAAGGATCGAGGAACCCACAAGGCAGTGTGGGTCAATGAAGAATTTTTCAGAGATTATCCAGAGTTGTTGGCAGCCTACAAGGAAGCCATGAAGCTTGGTACCAGTACCTCACTTTAAAATGGAGGGGATTTGACGTGCACATCTAACCCTATGTGCATGTGGACAAGCTATCTCAAGTCTAGGGTTCAGGTTAGCCTAGGAAGTGTTCTGACACCCTTGTGAAGTTTTCGTCCGAGTTACGACCAGTTGATATTGTGCTAATTATTTCTACCTTTTGTGGTGCGTATGCCCTATCAACTACCTCATTTTTATGCTAATTTTTCCAATTTAATGCTTCTTTTAGTGCTAGGCTTCATTATGGCTGAGTCTGCCCTTGATCTCCGGAGTCATGACAGAAACTCAGTACGTTGAACTTTGTGTTGATGTATGCTCGTATGTGTGTGTGTGTGTGGCGTTGTGCTTGGGAGCATATGTTAGTACCTAGTTCTACACCCACTATTGGGCACTGACGACGTTAGTGGGGATGTCGTGGTATTTAGTCAATACTATGCATGATGGAGTTGATGGTTATATTGTCTTGTGGGTGACTACCATGGATCTATACCTTGCACTTTCCTTTATGGGTGAATCTGGGCTTATCCTGGATTCATCTAGGTATACCCTTGTGAGCCTGTGCGCAGGTCGTGCATGTCCACGCACTTAGAGTAGTTGCATATCCTTTGATTGCACAACCCAATACCACCCAGCATATGCATTGTGCAAGCAGTACACCCAAATTCCATAGCAATTTGGTGGCAGTCAGTTCCATGCATTTTATTTATTTATTAAATTATTATGCCATTTTATCAAGGTCGTGGACCTGTTGGGGAGACTGCTCAACCCAACCTTGTCCAGGTATATAAGCAGAGGGGGGGCGCTCACTACAGGCAGAAGAGGCAGCAGAAGAAGCTCAGGCAGCTTGCAGTGCATCTTCTCAGCAAGACCGGTGGAAGCCTTAGCGTTTCCAGCCATCCAAATCAGTGAGCGCTTTGGAGTTCCAGATCAGCCAACATTTTTGAGTTACAGATTTCCCCTAGCGTTCACAGTCATCGGCAACCCAATCTAGGCACACAGCCCAGTGTTTTCAGTATTCTGCCCTTAGCCATTGCAGATCCAGCCCTTAGCTTCGCAGATCTCGCCTACACGTAGCAGATCCTCACCGTACTGTCGGAACAATCGGCGTTTTTAGATTCAGTCTGTTGTATTCAGATTTCAACATTTGCGTTTTCAGTGCATCGTCATCGAGTCATCCTCGCCGACACAATGTCAATATTCAGCAGCAGATCTGAGTTTTCAAATTTTAGCATTTTCAGCCCTAGCGTTTTCAATTTTCAGCTTGTCCTCATCATCGTCATAATTGTCGTCGACATCGTCAGCAAGTCCATTGCATCTAGACCATTGTATCAGATTTGTGCAATCTATAGCATAGACCTCTCTCGACATAGAGAGGGGGGTCCTTGGAGTAGGGTTTGAGAACCGTCTGGTGTCGTCTTCTTCTCTCTCTCTCTCTCTCTCTCTCTCTCTCTCTCTCTCTCTCTCTCTCTCTCTCTCTCTCTCTCTCTCTCTCTCTCTCTCTCTCTCTCTCTCATTTTCAAAACTTTCATTCAAAGTAGCATTCACTTTGTTTGTGATCATTGCACTCTCTCTCTCAAAGGAACGGAAGGCTCTCCCTTCCGTAAGTAAAAGGAACCCTTGAGCACAGTTCGGAGCACTCATCTTGAGCAATATCAACATTCACGTCCACTACCCCTTACACCCAAACCAAGGGTTTGTACCCACGACAGTAATTTGCAGGTTTGTCTCGAAGCTAGGCAAGGTAGCATTTGAGCATGGCTTAAGCAAGGCATCGGATTCGGGAAGGCCGTTCAGGCTCAGGTCTAAACATGACCAAGCAAGGAGGGTGTTAGACAAGGCTGTCAACCTTCAAGATTATCAATAAGAAACTTTAGGCTCAACATCTTGGCAAGCACAACGTGGATAAGAGATGCCATTGCATGGCTAGGACATCGTTTGGACAAGCATTATTAGTAGACAAGTTTGAAGGCATGCAAGGTTCGCATAAGCATGCAAGCTCGAAGGTATCCGAGGGTGTCAAGCCAAAGCAATGTTATTCTAACGGTAAGGAAATTATCATAAGGGCTTTGTAAGGTACGCAATTGATATTTTTTTTATATCACATGCAACAGATATGTGTGTGCATTTTATGCACTCAAGGCACAAGCACGACTTGTAACATTTACCATTGCTAAATACTTTGTTATCAAAGAGCAACAATTGGTTGAAGCCCAGTGTAAGCACCGCTTGAGTACGAAACTGGGTGAAAAGCAGGGCTTCTCCAGTGTATCTCAACAAGGCAATGTTAGAAGCAAGGCTTCCTTTTTTATGCTTATGATATAATATCTACCCACAATCTGGAGTATGTTATGAGCATATCGATTTGTGGAAGGTTTATCAGAGTATGGCATGACCATTCAATGGGTATTGCTATTATATCTAAGACGAGTTTAGGACAAAGGTGCTCGGCATGGCCGCCCACTTGTTACAACTTGGGCAACCAAACGGGGTTTCTCTATTTTCGTGTGCTGGATTTGCATTTTTGCTAGGACATGGTTCCTAGGCAAAGTTTTCCAGAAGTTTTGTCGATCGAGACAAATCTATATGGTCAAGGACAATAGTGATCAAGCCCAGCAGGTACGAGGTACATATCTTGCATATTTTTGTTTGCTTTTCAATACGTGGTACAATTCAACAAGGTCGGTTATCTATAAATGCTCGACAAGGTCGACTTTGTTTTGCTATGACATCTGTCCATGAGCAAGAATCTGTGTTAATGATAGCATGCAAAGTGGGGCTACTGAGATGTATCATGCAAAGACAAGACTTCCCACATTTGGAATATGCTATGAGCATACGAACTTGGGGGGCGGGGGACTTGGAAAATGTCAGCGGGTTATTTCAGTGGGTGCTAAGACGGCGTATATGGTGCATACAAAAACTCTCTCTTGCGCAGCAGATATGGCTATGAGCTAGATTTAAGCAAGTTTTATTTCAAAAACTCAGGCAACCGGCCACAAGAGAGAAACCAGGTTAGACAATTTCAAGTTTTCTTGTTTTTCTACATTTTAACCTTTAAGCTGGCAAGGATTGCCTATTATAAAAAGCAAAGTGCTTTGACAGTATTCATGCGAAGCAAGGCTTCTAACCTATGCCAAGACCCTGTCGTTGACTTCGAATCAACGGCATTGGCACATAGTTGTGGGAATTTGGCAAAGTGAGGATATAAGCTCACAATTTACGTATGACAACGATGAATTGCGACGTATCCATGTCCGTTTGTGCAAGGTACTTCTGGTATCGGCTCAATGTGTAGGGGCTGTCATTGTCGCCAAGGGTTTACACCTCTGCGTGCACGACATGCTAGTGAGGTAGACATAATTCATTACTATTTACGCTTCCGCTATAACACTAGCTACTCTGTCAAGGACGAGGTAAGTTGTTGATAGGCTTAAAAGATTTTTTATCTCTGTTTATTCAGAGGCAAAGTGCCATACTTAAGTCACCCTGGTATAGTCACGACCACATACAAGGTAAGTTGGTCAAGATGTGACTTATGTTACCTCTCTCTACGAGAGCGTCATACAACCACAATGTTGTATACTTATAACATAGGCTATGACACAACCATTGTCTGCAAAGAGGCATACGTAGGGGACATGCAACACACTAGAATAAGGGATTTTTTCTCAATCAAGCACTCTTTCTTTCTCTTTCCTAATTCTCTGTAGGAAAAATGAAGTTAGGCATGATTTTATTAAAATCTTTCTATGTTGATATGGTAAAAGGAAGGGGTAAGAGCCATCTATTTTGGATTGGCTATGAGCCATGTGTTTGTAATCCATCGATGATTGCTTTCAAGATCGAATAATTTTATCCAGGTGAGTACCCATTGATTATAATGGACAAGCAAGAGTCTTGCCATTACTGATATTTTGGGTTTTATTTTAGCACTACATATGTTTAGTGTGAAGATCAAGTCGATTTTTTGAAAGTCTTAAACTTTTAAAGGCTTATCTCTACCAAGGTGTATAGATAAAGCAAGCATTTCATAGATCACGGCTGTTCACAAAAACCCAAGATTATGGAATTTCAGGTTTAGAAAAGATCCAGTCGTGAATACGATTCCAACTTGAACGGATCTCCTATTTTGTCTCGAGCACTGAGAGTGTCTATACGAACATAGTTTTGGGGTAAGACCCAACTCGTGATTACTAAATTACTTACTAAGTGTTGATGGTCAATTTTTTGAACCTTCACACTTGTACTTTCAAAGAAAGAAGTTCACAATGTGCCAAGGGGTAGTAGATAAGTTCAACTTCCAAAGGTGACTTCAATAACTGTTATACACGGTAGACTGTGTTGGTCACCGTTGGCTGCTAAGTTGTGTAGTTTTTATAAAAAGTCTAACCAAGTGGTTTGACATTGCAAAAGCTAACCAAGGGGTTTGGATTGCAAAGGCAACACCGAGGGGGTTTTTCAGTTGTTTCTTTCAAGTTTTCAAAGTGTACATGATTACAGGTAAGTGCATGTTATGTTCAACCTCCATGTATGCATATGATCTGATTTTATTCTCCTTTTAAATATGCTTTTCTTGACTTTTTTAAGTCAGATGAATATGCTTTCATCCATTTTTCTCTTCAGAAACATGACAAGGTCATGTAAGAGCAAATAATTTTGGGCCGCTATGTCCCAAATACATTTCTGCATTATGCAGTTATAAACCTATATGTAGGGTTTTGTTTGGCACATAGTTCAGTAGCTCCAACAACTGCGGCGATGACTAAGGTGTTGTAGAAACGATGATATGTTGGCAAGCAAGCAATCCTAAATGCAAGATTGCATTGATTAAAAAAATCGATCCTTAGAAATTTCGACCTCGTTCTTGAGCTTTGGAGCATACCTGGATGCAAGTGTGGTTTGGATTTGTGGGGACACATGTTGCTAGGACTTCTTACAGACATGAGTATGAATCTTTGAAGAAGAGACAATCTGTGGAAAATATCATGACTCACCCACTCGTCTCCTCACGTGCTTCTTTTGTTGGTGCCTCTTTCTATCACATTTTGAGGGGATGTGTGTGTGTGTGTGTGTGTGTGTGTGTGTGTGTGTGTGTGTGTGTGTGTGTGTGAGAGAGAGAGAGAGAGGGAGAGAGTAAGGGGAAGCCTAGAGTGTCCGTGCTCTCTTTCTTCGCTATGTGCCTTGGATGTTGGTGAGCCCCTCGTCTATATGTGACAAGAGGGCGTAGTAAGGGGATCAGCGATTGCACGGCCATCTGAAAGACGGCGGGTGGGATCAGACACATTGGATCGTCGCAGCAAATGGGGAGAGGGGGGCAAGATTTTTATAGATGCAACCTCGTATCCTCTTTAAGGACGCGTGCTTCTGCAGGTGGGTAAGGTTGTGGGCTTGGAAGCGAGATTCCAAGGGTCGAAGGACATCCGCGACGTAGGAGAGACCCCTAATATTTTTGCAAGATCAAGGTTGATCAACGACAAATTTAACATCCGTCGTTGATCCCTTCACTTTGTTCGTGTGATATAGCGACGAGGAGCAAAGCTCGCGTTCAAGTTTTTGCCAGGATCTAAATACATTGGTTGATTTTTTGTCCCAGCCTAATGTCACAAAACTGTGACGTGGTATAACCTAACTTACAGATTCTAGCTGAGAGCCCCAAATGGGGTTAGGGTTACAAACCTAACCCTAATCAATTGATTCGGTTGAGGGGCCTAAATCCTTTGAAAATAAAAGCAAGGACCCCAAACTGCGTAGCCGTTAATGATGTGGGAGATCGTACGGATTGGCCAGAAAACACTGGCGATGATGATGTGGCACCGTATGGACGTTCGCATTTTATGAAGAGGCTCAGAGAGTGCAAGCTTTTGTATGCTTTTGGCCAGGGGCCTTTAAACAAGTGCCAGGGCCTCTCAATCCGGCAGATTATCTTGGGAGCACTACAGAGAGAGGACCCTCAGACATTGTAGAAATAAAAGAAATACTGGAAGGGGCACTAGTCTTTGGGGCCATTGCATCTAGAAATGGGACTTCACCATTTTGTGTTGACTCTTCTCTCTCCCTATTTCAAATTCCGTTTTGTTGTTTGCAGTTTTCTCACATGTGTTAGTAGAGATCTTTGGCTTGGGGTGTCCAAGTTTTTTACAATGGTATCAGAGCTCAGACGATTCTTCTTGTACAAAGGATCCAATCCCTTTTGTCACAACACACAGGGATTCAAGCAATGAATACAATAGGGAGAAAACAATTCGACCTATCCACACAGGTGAAGAAACCAATGGAGATTCCAACAAGAGCCGGCGAGGAATGGAGGGAAGAGCATGGCCCATTCCCGCCAAGCGATTTTGATCGGATGGAGTATCAGCGTCAACTTCAGGTTGACACTTGTACCACGCAGATGATCAAGTACTCCAAGGATCCACAATAAGCAAAGTACCTGAAGAATCATCCACTTGACGAGGTTCATTCTCGATGGCTTGCTGCTCTCAAGCGGTCATGAAGCAGAAAGCAAAGCCGGGTTTAGGGTAGGAAAGATTGTACTTGCAAGAAGAATTAGACTATGCTCTTGGCCATAAGGTCAATAAATTGATGAAGGCTACCAAGAGCTCTCCGAAGAAGAAGTGTTTAACAGATCACCCCACTTATTTAGTTCAGAAATCTATGTTTGATGCAGCAAGAAAATCCAAGAAGCGTGTGCGATTGAGGATGTAGATAGTGGGAATTACCTTGATAGAGTGCCAACGTCTGATCGGATTACCAATAGTAATTATCGGTCAATAACTGTATAATTCGCAGTCAGTCAGAACCTAGTCTTGATACCTATAAATAGGGAACACAACTTCATTTTGGAGCCCTGAATCCTCCGACTCTCAGTATCTTGTACTCGAGTCTAGTGCTAAGCTATCAAGCTCTTGCGCTCATTGTAATGTTATAGCATCTGATTGTACAATGTTGTTATCCAATCCCAGTTGTATTTTCTCTCGCCTCTAAATCTGAAAGTAAAAATCCAGTAATTTCAAGTTGTCAATATCTGAAGTCTCCTTCTCTAAAGTCTTGTCTGGTTTTTCCTTTATTCTAAAGTCTCCTTGTTTGAAGTTTGACTAACTTGAACCTAACTCTGGAATAGTTGGAATAAGCTCCAACTAATTCCAACTTGGCGATCGCGGTCGTGAGATAGAGTTTGTGTCACAAAGTGATGACATGTCTGCCCGAGAGCCGAGCTGCTGAAAACCCTAATTTTGCAAACCCTAACCCTAAACTCGAAAACCCTAAAATATGCCAAAAACCCTAACCCTAATCGTAAAAACTATCCTAAACCTTAACCCTAACCCTAGCAGCAGGCTGAAAATCCGAAAATGGGAGATAGAGAGAGAGAGAGAGAGAGAGAGCACTATTGCTTTATTTTATTAAAAGCTCAAAGAGAGCTTGTGTGAGAGAGAGAGAGAAAACCTTGCTTTTGATTGGAAGCTTTTGGGGCTCCGCTTTTGGCATCCCTTGTAAACATTTAAATAAGTGGTGAGGGCTTGCACTCTGCAAAGCATCTGGACGTAGAGTCTAAGAGTGAAACCCTAACCACTCTCTTGTACTTTGAACTGATTAATACAAAAAGAAATACCGAAAGGGGCGCCAGTCTTTGGGGCCAATATCTCTAGGCACAGAACTTTGCCGGGCCAGTGTTGAATCTATTGTGAACTGTGAATTGTTTTGAAGTGGTTATTGGGTGCTGTCGCGATTGATTCTTGACTTGGAGTGTCCAAGTCTGTTACAATGGTATAAGAGTACGGCCGATTTCTCTCCTATGGGAAATCCGATCCCAATGTTTTTTTCGCGGCACCTATGGCTTCACGCAAGAATCAGTCGACTCCCTCTGCATCCGGAGACGCGGGCTGGGATCACAACGAAGATTCCGGCAGAGAGTATGGCCCGCCTCGGCCTACTCAGGGGGAGAGACAAGAGATGGAGGATCATCAATTGATTGGCGATGCAACAAACATGATGCTCAATTTTGCGAAGGACCCAAAATTTGCAAAATATATGAGCGAGACTTCTTTTTAGGAAGTGCATGAGCAATGGCAGAAAACCACATCATCACCCCGAAACCCGCTCTCAAGAAACCTTCTAATCACAAGCAATATTCAGAGAAGGAATTAGAAGAGGTGGTTGACGCAAGGATTGCTCAACTTTTTGACGTGCAGAACAAATCTAAAAAGCACGGCAAAAAGCAGAAGAAGGGCACTGACTTCCGGGGTTATTTGGGTCGTCAGTCGACATTGATAAGGCAAAGAAACAGAAGAAGCGTGTTCGATTTGAAGGAGTACCCAGTTCTTCTTCTTCTTCTTCTTCTGACAGCTCTTCTAGCTCTTCAGATTCGAGTGACGAAGACAGAAAAGGCAAAAAGCAAAGCAAGAAACAATGCTTCGGAAAGGGCAAGATGTCACAAATTGCTGACATGTCAAAGCCTAAAGAATGGGGCCAACTTGCAAATGTTGGCCGAGGGGCCTAAACCCTAATAAGAACAAGTAGCAGAAGAAGAAGAAGTCCTACCAACTTATGGGGACCCATCCGATGGGGCCCCAAGTGTCACAAAGTGATGACGTGGCTATCCGAAACCCTAATTCTATTGAAACCCTAACCCTAAAATAAAAAACCCTAATTCCTACTACAAAAGGAGAGGTCTAAACCAGAAGTGACATCCTTAGGTGGGGTTGTCCCTCTTGAGCCATGCGAATCAAAGCAAAAGCACTACCAAGAGATTGTCGCGCTACAGATGTGTGTCCAATCCCCTACGTCTAAGGAGCAGTGTGGGATGGGTCGGTGGATGAGGTTAAGGGCCCCACTGGGGAGAGAGGAGGAGCGGGAGGTGGGGGAGGAGGAGGAGGTCAATGGGCTCATTCAGATGACCTTGGCCGCCATCTTGGAAGCCTCAAACTCTATCTGATAGTCTCCTCGTCTGAGAAGCCGAATGTCTATGATCTTCCCTACCTGTCATAATAATCAATATCTAATTCTCCTAAATGATTTTCTCATATTAAACTGATCATTTAATGTGGAGAAGGCCAGGGGAGAAAAAGCTAGAATATTGGTTAAGCTAGCAGATCGGCCACAGTAGGGATCCAAAGGAGGGAAAATAGGGATCCAAAGGGGGGGCCATCTGCAAAAGAGCCATGTGTAACAATGGGCTAAAAAGACCCTAAGGTTCAGCCCATTAAGACTTCCAAAATGCTAAGGTTCCAAAATTCAAAAGTTGTGTCCAAAGGTCAACCCTAGGGAAAATTGGATGCTTTGTGTGTGCCCTAAAAGTCTTTGCACATCCCTACATGGGAGGGGGCGAGCCCTAAAGGTAGGGGATGAGAGAGAAAGCCACACACACACACACACACACACAGGCTCCCTTTACACAAAGGGAATGAGGGACACATGTCAGCTCCCTAGGCCAGATGCCCACAAGGTGTGCCCAATTTCTATTGGATGACCCTTGAAGTGGACCAATGAGAATTAAGCTAGAGTAAATCTAGTTTAATTAATTTAAAAACATTTAATAAAAGAAACCAATGAGAATTAAGTCTCCTAGAAGCCTCTTGGGCAGTCTCCCAAGGGGTCCAATGAGCATTCAGGAGCCCCATGGCTTGCCTGATTCTTATTGGCCAGGAGGCAAAGGGGTCCAATGAGAGTTTAGTTTAATTATTTAATTACCTAAAGCTCTCACAAAATGGGAAAGGGGGACACATGTCAGAAGGCTATCACTTATGCTGCTTAATTGTAATTGGCTTGACTTGGGGAGGGCCAATGAGGCTGCAGCAAGAGCAATTAGCAAGAGGGCTCGCCCAAGAGAGAGAGGGGGCTGATTTTTGAAAAGCATTATCACACACACACTCACACTTGACCATGTGTGAAGAAAGAATACACTATCTCTTCCCAAGCTTTAATGGAGAACTCATCACCTACTCCAAGCTTGTGAGATAGAAGCCTACATCAACACTCTCTTGGCATGTGGATGCAAATCCAACCAAGAGCCAAGCTTCAATGCATGCTCATCTCCTCTACCAAGCTAATTACTAAGCTAAGCTATGCTACATATGAGTGATTATGTGAGGAGATGTACATCTTTCTCGTAAGATACTCCTTCTTCCTCTCAATCTACTCTCATACCCTGCTAGCTCTCACCATCTTCGAAGGTGTGTGAGTTCTTGGGTCTGAGAACGGGGATAATTCAAGTTGTGTTTGATTAAGTGTTTTGCTTAGTGCATGAAGCTTCCATCTTCATTGCACTAGCTAGTCTTGAAGGAACACAAAGAATTGTATTGTACAATGTCTCTCTTGATGGGAGAAACCATAATACAAAGCCTTTTGGAGGGGGGACCGGCTCCATGCAAATCTGGTCCTCAACTGTTGTCAATAGCTTAATTTCTCTCTCTTTTGAAAGTATTGTTGATGCTATCTAACTAGGTGTTATGCTTTTTGTTGCTCTCTCCACCCAAGCACTCTTGTAATTCTCATTAGGAATCTATTCTAATGAAATGCCCACTATGTTCATGCTAATTTCCGCTACACATAAGTTATTAGGCCATTAAATGTTACACTACCTCTGCTTGAAGATAGGCCAATAAAAGGTTGCGTATCTCTCCTCGATTGTGATGGCTGCCAATAATCTTGCAGATGACAAAAGTGGCTTGAAGGCGCTCCACCTCTACTGCGAGGCTCGCTTGATTTGCTAGCGACAGCGCAAGTCAGATGGTGGGCTTGGCAGGTCGGACGAGGGGGCTTCATCTGAGTCCCTCTATGGAGGAGCTTGAGCTTCCATCTATGACTTCTACTGCTGATGAAAGGAGTTTTTACATCCCTTATCTGCTCCACAAGACCTCCCTCAGAAGGAGGGGCCGTACAGGGTGGGGGAGTCGTCATGGTGAAATCCGAGGGGAAAAGGGGAGGGGGTGAAGGGGGACGGACAAGAAGGGGGAGGGGCGTGAGGCAAGTGGGTTGAATAAAAGGGGGACGTAGGCTGCAGGAGCTGCTAGCTGAGGGGCAGCGGGTGAGGCGAAAGGGGAGGCGGGGGATCATCACGACAAGGAGGAAGGAGGAAGGGGGGAGGGGCGATGTGGCGATGGTGATGAGAGGCTGATGCTACCAGTATGAGAGCAGAGGGAGAAGCGCAAAGGAGAGAAGCAGAGCAACAAGATCGAAGTAAATAGTCCCTCTTTAATAGGAGGTTTGTCCATATTTTTGCAGCAAAGGCCATTCCTCTATATGCGTTAACCGAAAAAGGAGTGAAGTATATATGGACAGCTAAATGTGAAGCCAATTTCCAGTCATTGAAGGAAGCCATTAGTATGAAGCCGGTTTAGAGATCCAAAGTGGCAGGATGTCTGGTATAATACTAGATGACTTGCCACAATCCAAAAAGAAAGCAGTCATTGTAAGAAGTCCGAAGTTCACAATAGTTGTTGGTTGCGTATACTGACTAGAGATTGATGGTGTATTGAGGAGATGTGTACCTATGAGTGCAAGGCTTATTGAAGCACATGATGGGAATGTAAGAGGGCACCTCTCCATAGACATTACTTATAAGAAGATAATCCAAGCACGGTTGTGGTGGCAGAGTATGATGTCAGATGTAAGGGCTTTTTGTAAAACATGTGATATTTTCCAGAGAATGGGGAGGCCAATAGCTTCAGATATGACCCCTCTAACCACAAACCCTTGGGAGAATTTATGAAATGGGGACTGGACTTCATGATGCCATTCAAGAAGGTTATACCGAGGAAAATAAGTACATATGCATGGCCACATTTTATGTAAACAAATGGGTAGAGGCAAAGGCACTTCCTAGTGTCACAAAGTGATGATGTGGCATGATCACCCGGACAATCCCTAGAAGATAAAAAATGATTTTGTAAATTGTTCCAACTTACGGGTTTCGTTCCGACGAGGCCCAGGGGACACAAGGCAAATAAAAATTAAGCAAGAAGACCAAATCGCGTGGAGTTGCTGACATGGCAGGCTATATGAACATCCGTAGAACGCGCTGGGTGCTGACGCGACATTGTGTATGGATTTCCTTGATTTACGCTAGCAGCTTTTGGAGCGCTAGCTTTTGGACCGAGGCTTTTGAGACAACTTGAACCTTTTCATGTATTGCTTTCAGAAGGCCCAGAGTCTATAAATTGTAACCAGGGGCCTCTCTATCCCTCAGATTTTTCTGGGATCACTAAGCACAGAGGACCCAAGAAACTTGTACTTTACTCAATTGCTAATATCAAAATAAATACCGAAAGGGACGCCAGAATTTGGACCCAATACCTCTAGGCATGGAACTACATCGGGCAGTGTTGTCTCTCCTTAAATCGTGATTAAGTTTATGAAGTCATTCTCACGTGTCATGCCAAATTTCCGACAAGTTAGATACTTTTCATGCAAGTTTTGAGATATGCACAAGGCCCTCGCTTTTATTCAACATTCAACATAGCTTATTTTGGAGAGCGCTATTCAGAGAACTACAAGGTTTGGAGGGCAGCATCTTATTTGAAATAAAAATGCACAGACATGGTGGTCCACTATCTTGCTACGAAAGGAAGCACCGACAAAGTGACTGAAGTTTAAGCAACTTTTCACTTCCTCTTGGCTCACTCAGGAGTACGAACGTGATGTGATTACCGCTTGGAATCACCTTCGGATAATCAACGAAGATACTTTGGATACTTTTTGTCAAAGATTTTGGGATACCTTCTTATCGGCCTCTTCTTTTAAAAAGATCACTTTAAAGGAACAAATTGAGCAATTTTGTTATGGTCTATCCAACTAATCAACCTTTGAAAACCAGGACCGGACATAATTCGAATAATTGTAATAGAAGAAAAGGGAAGTTTCAAAAAAAGATAGATACACGTCCTCGACTAACAGAGGAACAAAAATCCGGGTACTTAAAATTAGGGAAGTGCTTTGAATGTGGGGAACAAGGACATATTTCAGCATGGTGTCCCAAAAAGGCACCCAAAGGACAATCAAAAGATAGGCCAAAGAGTTTCAGAGTAGCCAAAGAACGCGAAAGGAAAGGAAAAACGAAAACAGGACTAGTACTAGATTGTGTGGGGACCGACCCAGATCGGATGGATAAAAGCATTGAACTTTGCCACTCATGGGGAAATGTGCGAGACCAAGAATCCCTAATCTTCTTTGACGGAGAAGCCAAGGCCAACTTTATTTCACCCAAATTGACGACTCGACTTGGAATTACGCTCGAGGAAATGGGGCTACAGGCGAAGACTGTTCTCACGGCACCCGGACAAGATTTTTCTATTACACCTATCATTAGCAAACTGCGTTTGCATTGTCAAGAATATTTAGGGCACGAAGAATTTTACATCATTCCTTTGGAAGGGTGTGACGTCCTCCTAGGAATCCCTTGGTTCCACAAGAATAGCGTCGTGGTTGATTATAGGGCTAGGAAAGCGACTTTGAAGAATGAGACGAGCCGAGAGATTATACTTAATGTAAAGTTGAAGGGCGATTCCATCCCACTTGTATCGACTTCGGTCGTTTAAAAATTAATAAAATCTAGTCTTTTTGTTTACTCGATCTTCTTGAAAGAACTGCATGATGAACAAGTCTCAATAAAATCACCATCAAGAACATATTCCATATCCCAAGGATCGATGATATACTCAACAGACTTTAGGGATCCTCTTGTTTCAATAGAATTGATCTGAAGAGTGGATATTATCAGATTCGAATCGCTTTCAGGACGACTTTTGGTTTATATGAATATTTGGTGATGCCATTTGGCCTTACTAACGCTCCAACAACATTCAACCATATGATGGATAGGATTTTCAGAGAGTACCGATCGTTTGTGGGCACTTTCTTTGATGACACCGTCGTCTTCTCCAAGAATGAGGTAGAATACAAACACCACCTATTGCAGGTTTTCCAAGAACTGTGAAAGCATAAGTTGGTTATAAATGCAAAAAAGAGCGAGGTTTTCTTGCCTGAGATACATTTCTTGGGACACATCGTCTCAACAGAAGGGGTAAAGATGGACCCTGACAAAAATTGAGACTATTCGTGATTAGCCTGATTTAAAGAATGTTCATGAAGTTCGAAGTTTTCAGGGCGTGTGCTCATATTATAGACGGTTCATTTGAAAATTTGTAGAGATAGCTTCTGCTTTGCATATGCTGACTCAAAAAGGAGTTCCCTTTACTTGGGACCGGCAGAGTTTGCGGCCTTTCAAATTCTCAAGGAAAAGTTGACAACGGGACTAGTTTTGGCCTTGCCAGGGCAAAAGCCATTTGAAGTTTACTGTGATGCTTGTGGTCGCAATTTGGGAGCAGTCTTGATCTCGTCTTGATGCAAGAAGGCCATGTCGTTGCTTATAAGAGCAGGATGTTTTCACGTCTTGAAATGGTTGCATAGATTTATGAGAAAGAGCTCTTAGGAGTTATCCATGCTCTTACACAGTGGCAACACTTTCTACTCAAAGATGATTTTATTGTCTTCACAGACCATCAGCGTTTACGCTACTTCTTGTCGCAGAAGCAGCTTTTCGAAAAGCAGATGAGGTGACCTAACATCTTGTCACAGTTTTATTTCCACATAGTCCATGTTCAGGGACAAAGGAATTTGGTGGCAGATGCGTTGTCTAGAAAACCCTTGGTTTTGGCTATTTCTGCGATACATCATCAAAGCTTCGAAGATATGGTAGATCAATACACCACATATCTTGATTTTGCAGATGCCTTTCACCACATACAGAGTGGAGAGACATTTGCAGCCTATTCCATACGGGATGGCTATTTGATGTGAAAAACGATGTTGTGTGTCACACAACTTTTGAGGGAAAAGGTTTTGACAGAGTGCCATTGTCCACCTTTTTCAAGCCACCGCGGCATAGATACCACCTTCAAGGGTGTTGAGTCTTACTTTTACTGGCCGAGGCTGTAAAAATAACAGACTTGGACACTCCAAGTCAAGAATCAATCACAACAGCACCAAATAACCACTTCAAGGTGTTGAGTCTTACTTTTACTTGCCGAGGCTGTAATAGACTTGGACACTCCAAGTCAAGAATCAATCACAGATCACAATAGATTTGCACTAGCCCGACGGAGGTTCGTGCCTAGAGATATTGGCCCCAAAGAGTGGCGCCCCTTTCAATATTTCTTTATGTATTAAATCCATGTTAGAGTACAAAGAGCGGTTAGGGTTTTACTCTCAAACTCTGCGTCCAGATGCTCTAAGAAGTGAGGCCCTCACCGCGTATATAAAGATTACAAGGGATGCCCAAAAGCAGATCCCCAAAAACTTAAAAGTTAAAAGCAAAGAGTTTCTCTCTTTGTGGCTTTAATAAAAATAAAGCAACCTCTTTTTTTCTCTCTCAAATCAGCATGGAGCAAAAAGCTTCTTTTTTCCAGTGCAAAATCCACCGCAAATCACGAAAATCCGTATTGCTGCCACGTGGCATTTTTGTCGCCTGCTTTTAGGGTTTCTAGCCACATTAGGGTTTCAGCCAACAATTAGGGTTAGGGTTTCTAGAAATTAGGGTTTTTGGCAAAAATTAGGGTTTGTAGGAATTTTAGGATTTTTGGCAGAAATTAGGGTTTCTGCTGTCAGTAGCCACGTCATCACTTTGTGTGACAAAGGCTCAAAAAGGATGTGAACAAGTTTGTTCGCAGTTGTTTGGTATGCCAAAAGGTCAAGTTTGACAAGCATTATGCACCAGGACTTCTACAGCCTTGCCATCGATTTTATTTTTTATCTTCCCAAGACTCAAAGTGGGTGCCACAAAAATACAGAAACGTAAAGTAACTTTTAATTGCAATTCATATACTCAAGAGAATTTGGTGAGGGAGAGAGAGTAGCTTGACATGCCCCCCCCCCCCCCCCCCATAAAGACAACATCTTTATTACTCCTCTGCTCGTCTGCACACCTTACAGAGAGACTTAAGGGGCGGAACAATGGAGCTTCGGCCAAAGTTGTTGCAGGTGGAGTCTTGCTGAGAAGTTGCATGGGAGAGTCTTTACAAGCACAGGCACAGGGCATCGCCCGTCCTCTATTTTTCTGTGTTTTGATCTGACTACTGACTGAGAGAGTGTTTCCACTCTCTTTTTACTAAGAGGATTTCCCCTCTTCTACAAGTCTCGTAGGAAGCTCTCACAAGGAGAGTCTATCTTCCACACAGCTTGTGAGAATCTCTCTAAACGGCGTCTATCTTCCGCTATGTGTTGCCCTTCATGCGCAATCATTCATGCATCAAATTCGAGAGAGAAATAAGCAAAATGCATGGACATATGCTTGATGTAATTTTCTGCATATAAACAAAAATTCTTACTTGTGCGCGCTCCTACGCCAAAACGAAGACCTTCTTCGCGATGAAATAACCTTGCGTAGACATAAGATAGGTAGGGAAAAGTGAAATTTCATGAGTGCTCTGCTGAAAACAGCCCTGATCGAGGTGGTTAGGGGTTGAAAACAGAGAATTTACAGCCACCGCACTCTATGGAGAGAGTGCCTAATGCAACTTCTCACGATGAATCTTCTTCAAAAGGTGGTTATGACTGTGAGAGCGTAGAGCACACTCATATTGAGGAGGGGGGTGCACTGCCAACCTGTGAAGAGGGGGAGAGGTTGTACTTTTATACACTCTAGTAGGAAGGGGGGGTGCTAGGAGATGAGGGAGGGTAAGAGAGCAAGAGAGAATGAGATTGCATGGGAAAGTGGGCCACTTGGCACACTTTCTCATTAATAACTCTAACCCTTCAACTTTCACATTTAAAAACTTTAAAAGTTCCTAAGCTATTAATGAAATGTGCAATTTAACTCACAATTGCTGTCACAAAGTGATGACGTGGCTATCGACAACAAAAACCATAATTTCTGTCAGAAACCCTAAAATTCTTGCAAACCCTAATTTCTACCAGAAACCCTAATTTCCGAAAATCGCAGAGGTGAATTTTTTATATAAAAAATTTGAGCGAAGCAAATCTCAGATTTTTGCTATGCTTTGGGAGAAAGAGAGAGAAAAAGAGAACTTGCTTTTTACTGGCTCTCATTGAGAGGGAGAGAGAATCTGCTTTTGCTTTCAAGCTTTTGGGGCTCTGCTTTTGGGCATCCCTTGTAACCTTTAAATAAGTGGTGAGGGTCTCACTTCTCAGAGCATCTGGATGCAAAGTCTGAGAGTGAAACCCTAACCGCTCTCTTGTACTTTGAAGATTGATTAATACAAAAAGAAATACCGAAAGTGGTTATTTGGTGCTGTCGCGATTGATTCTTGAAGTGGTTATTTGGTGCTGTCGCGATTGATTCTTGACTTGGAGTGTCCAAGTCTGTTACAGTGGTATCAGAGCACGACCAATTTCTCTTCTACGGGAAATCCGATCCCCAAGTTTTTTTTTCCGCAGCACCTATGGCTTCACGCAAGGATCAGTCGACTCCCTCTGCATTTGGAGATGCGGGCTGGGATCACAACGAAGATTCAGGCAAAGAGTATGGCCCGCCTCGGCCTACTCAGGCGGAGAGACAAGAGATGGAGCGTCATCAATTAATCGGCGATGCAACGAAGATGATGCTCAATTTTGCGAAGCATCCCAAATTTGCAAAATATATGAGCGAGACTTCTTTTCAAGAAGTGCATGAGCAGTGGCAGAAAACCACTACACCACCCCCAAAATCTGCTCTCAAGAAACCTTCTGATCACAAACACTATTCAGAGAAGGAATTACAAGAGGTGGTTGATGCACGGATTGCTCAGCTTTTTGGCACACAGAAGAAAGCCAAAAACCATGGCAAAAAGCAAAAGAAAAGCACTGACTTTCCAGGTTATTTGGGTCGTAAGTCGACTTTTGACAAGGCAAAGAAACAGAAGAAGCGTGTTCGATTTGATGGAGTACCCAGTTCTTCTTCTTCTTCTTCTTCTTTTGATAGTTCTTCTAGCTCCTCGGATTCGAGCGAAGAAGACAGAAAAGGTAAAAAGCGAGGCAAGAAACAACGCTTCGGAAAGGGCAAGAAAAAGGCAAAGAAGTCTAAATCTCGCCCAGAGACTGACAGTTCTACTGAGGACTTGTCTACAGACAGCTCAGATTCTGATGACGAAAACTTTTATGCGAACAAGAAGAATTTTTATAAAGCCAACCAGTATGATTTTCTAGAAGATAAAAGCAAGAAAGTCCGAGAGTTTAAGGAAGGTGGACAGTCAATTAAATTTGACACTTTCTCAGGATACTCAGATGCTTCGAAGGCTTTGTCTTTTATACAGCAGTTTGACATCGCTTTCGCGGGAGGACGCTACTCAGAGCACTCCAAGATTTGGAGAGCTGCCTCTTGCTTTAAAGGGAATGCTCGCACGTGGTGGTCCACTCTTCTCTTAAACCTGACTGCGCCAGTTAAATGGCTGAAATTTAAGAAGCTTTTTATTTCTTCTTGGTTGACGCAAGAGTATGAACGAGATGTACGATCTGCTTGGAACCATCTTCGGATGACCAAGAAAGACACAATCAATGATTATTGTGAAAAATTCTATGGTTTTTTCAACCCGCCTCTTCATTCAAGAAGATCTCGTTCAGAGAACAGATTGAGCGGTTTACCTTGGGTCTACCTATAGAGATCCGAGATCACTGCTTGGAACAGAAGTCAACTTCTATTCAGGAGTTGATGAGTCATGCGAAGCGGGGCTTTGCCATTTACTCTGGCAGTCTAACCTACCCACAGATGAGGCCATGACACAACGAGCCGAACAGACTTCTGGAAATGAAAGTAAAAAGAAAAAGAGAAAACCAGAGAAAAAGGATGCACGACCCAAGCTTACTCCTGAGGAGAGAGCTCGCTTCATCAGAGAGGGGATGTTCGACTGTTACCCGGATGGGATGTTGACATTACACCGAGCATTGGCAAACTTTGTTTGCAATGACAGGGGTGTTCAGGGCATGCGATTGACGCTCTACTCGGAATCCCTTGGTACCACCAGAACTACGCCGTGGTTGACTACCGGGCCGAGAAACGGACTTTGACAAATGAAGGGCTCAAAGATTGTACTTGATGAACTTCAGTTTCTTTACTCATTCTTTTGGGAGAGAAGGAACGACGGATAAAGGTTGAGTATGTTTTGACCTGAACAAAAGAATGCCAAGATTTTTCTCCACACTCATGTCGGTTGCTTTTTAGAGGGCCTCAAGATCAGACCATTGCCTGGAAGCACGTCCCCGAACTGGGCACCTTACCGTGTGAGCCGAGTACAGATTGAAAAGATTATGAACCAAGTGAAAGACCTCTTGGAAAAGGGCCTTGTCCAGCCTGGTACTTCACCGTACTGCTCTCCACTGTTGTTGGATTTGAAGAAAGACGGATCTTGGAGAATGTGCATTGATTATAGAGCTCTCAACAAAATCACCATCAAGAACAGATTTCCGATTCCTAGGATCGATGATATACTCGACATGTTACAGGGATCCTCATGCTTTAGCAGGATTGACTTGAAGACTAGATATCATCAGATCCGAATCACGTCGGAAGACGTCTACAAGACAGCTTTTTGGAGGACTTTTGGGTTATTTGAGTTTTTTGGTGATGCCTTTTGGTTTAACCAATGTTCCTCCGATATTTAACCAGATGATGGACAGGATTTTTCAAGAGCACAAGCTATTTGTTGGCACTTTCTTTGATGATATCATTGTTTTCTCCAAGAATGAGGCAGAACATAGAGATCATCTACTTCAGAGATACACTTTTTGGGACACTTTGTCTCAGCAGCAGGAGTGCAAGTGGATTCGGCCAAGATAGAGACTATACGTGATTGGCCCGATTGGAAGAATGTCCATGAAGTTGGAAGCTTCTTGGGACTGTGTTCGTACTATAGGCGGTTCATACGAAAGTTTGCAGAGGTTGCTTCGCCTTTGCATATCTTGACACAGAAACGAGTGGGGATCCACATAAGTGACTCCCTTTCAGACATTGAAAGATAAATTAGCTATTGGACCAGTTTTTACTTTGTCGGACTTGCAAAATTCATTTGAAGTATATTGTGATGCTTGTGGTCGTAGTCTGGGTACGGTCTTGATGCAAGAAGGCCATTATATATATATATTGGAAATTTTGAGCGACGCAAATCTCAGCTTTTTGCTATGCTTTGGGAGAAAGAGAGAGAAAAAGAGAACTTGCTTTTTACTGGCTCTCATTGAGAGGGAGAGAGAATCTGCTTTTGCTTTCAAGCTTTTGGGGCTCTGCTTTTGGGCATCCCTTGTAACCTTTAAATAAGTGGTGAGGGTCTCACTTCTCAGAGCATCTGGACGCAGAGTCTGAGAGTGAAACCCTAACCGCTCTCTTGTACTTTGAAGATTGATTAACACAAAAAGAAATACCGAAAGGGGCGCCAGTCTTTGGGGCCAATATCTCTAGGCACGGAACTCCGCCGGGCCAGTGCAAATCTATTGTGATCCATGAATTGTTGGAAGTGGTTATTTGGTGCTGTCGCGATTGATTCTTGACTTGGAGTGTCCAAGTTTGTTACAATTGCACACATGAATGCTATTTATGAAAACGTTAGTTGCTCCCTAGAACCATGCCGTATCGGCATTGCTCCGGCATTACCTGTTCGCACTTGTCCGGCCATTTGGCCCGACACAAATAATTTAACTAACTTATCCTAAGGCCTTTAAAAATAATTATGGGCCTTAGGGTTATTGTTCTAAGGACCCTATATCATTCCTGTTCAAACACTAATGCGAGATGTTTGTAGTGCTCTTCTTGAGAAGATTAGGACGTCATTGAAGGACTCCTGTAAATCTTATATATGAGTTGAAGATTCTATCCATCATTCTGTTGAATGTGGTTGGTACATTAGTGAGTCCAAAAGGCATCACTAAGAATTCATACAACCCAAAGATTGTTCTAAATGAAGTCTTATGCACATCCTGAGGAGCAATGTGGATTTGATAGTATCCACTCTTCAAGTTTATTTGACTGAAGACACTTGCGCCTTGTAACTTATCAAGAATGTCATCAATCCGAAGGATTGGAAATCGATTCTTGATTGTGATCTTTTTTTAGATCTATAATCTATGTGCATGCGAAATGTGCCATCCTTTTTCTATACTGGCAACACAGGTGAACAATATGGAGAAATACTAGGCCTTAGTAGACCCTTCTCCAAAGGTTCATTGACCTGCTTGAGGATTTCCTCTTGCTGCATTAGACTAACTCTATAAGGGGGCTGATTTAGAGGAGAGCTCCCTAGGATCAAATCGATTGTATGATCCTCAGATCGAGAGGGTGGAAGTTCATCCGTAAAACAGTCTTCAAAACTTTCTAATCTAAAGAGGAAGAAAGTTGTGAAGAAGACACATCTCTCTCTCTTGCAAAAATCAAGTACGCTGAAGCACACATTTTCATTATTTTCTTAAGTGCAATGTGGTTGGCGATGGGAATTTGCCGATCACCTGCATCCACAATTACAACATATTACTTTCCTTTATGGTCAAAGGACAGGGTTTTTTTAACATAATCAGGAATGGGATGCATCTTGTTGTGGCAAGGCATCCCCAAGATGACATCACATAATTCAAGTGAAGCTAGTAAGAAAGATTCTTGATCTGTTTAGTTATCTACCTTTAAATTCAGTGTCCCTATGATTGGAGTAAAAATGGAGTTTTGCCCTTTGAAAGAAAATGCTGCTTCAATAGAAACTCTAAAACAGTTGGGCTGTAGATTGAGATCTTCGACTAACTTCATAGAGATGAAGTTATCGGTACTGCCTAGGTCTGAGAGGATAAGTGTCCGTTGATTGTTGATGCTACCCCATGCTTTGAGAATAGATATTTATTTCCCATCCTTGGTTGTATTCCCTTGTACATCTGGGAGTGCATTGGAAGAAGGTGGTTGCGGGGTTTTGGTAGGTCAATCACCCTTCATATGTCCAATTTGTCCACACTTGAAGCTTCCTTTGTTGATGTAGGTTCTTAATTCAGCAGGAGAGAGATATTTCCCTTTCTTGGGCTGATTTGGCTTTGCTTCTGCATCGGAGGCGGTTCTTTTCTTCTTTTGAGAAGAAGAAGTAGAAGTAGGTTGTTCATGGAGAGCCTTTTTCTTGGCATGATAGGTGCTTTGATCCATCTTCCTGGGAGTTCCCTTCTCGTGTATATCATAAGCTATGCGAGCTGATTCCATAAGTATTTGTAGGTTTCCTCAAGGATAAAGCTTCATAGCCTTTTGCAAAGCTTCATGCAACCCGGCTTCAAACTTTTGCATCTTCTCGGAATCCTTCTTGAAGGCAGTCCAATCTTGAGGCTTGCGTTTTTTAAGGATCAGAGTCAGATTGTGGAACAGCTTCGTTCCCTAATTAAGAAAGTCACTCCCATTCTTTCTTTACTTCTTTCTCATAATCTGGAAGGAGGAATTGAGCATAGAACTTCTTCTTGAAGGCAGTCCAGTCCCGAGGCTTGCTTTTTTCAAGGATCAAAGTCAGCCACCAACTAATGGCTGTGCCTTTCAGGTACATATTGACATGAAGAAGCTTGGACCTTTCCTTAAAGTTCCCTTCAACAAATGCCACTTCAAACTGGCAGATGAAAGCTAAATATTTGTCGTTGTCCCGCCGTCCGTTGTAGGTCTCAAATTTCACATCTTTGTCACCTGACTTGAATGATTTCTGCTTGTGGTGCTTCTTCCTTTGATGCTCCTTCTTTCTGCCTTTCGACACCTTGTATTCAGGAGCTCTATCCTTCGAATGTAATTCCTGTTGCGGTGGATCGTCAAGGAACATGTTCTCTGGAGAGACTATGTCATCCAGATCCTTCATGAAAGAAAACTAAGGAGAATTAGGAGGATCCTGCTCTTGAACCTTTGGATTAAACTGCACATGACGTTTTGGAGGCTTCTTCTGTCTCTTGTGCATGCAAGAGGTTCCAATTAAAGGATCTTTCTTTGGTTCTTGCATCTTTGGGTTCTGCAATATTTCTCTTGAACCCATCGATACTTTTTCCTTCCCTTTCTCAAGGGTATGGAGAATGGGAGAGAGCTTTTTGCAACTCGGCCTTCCATTTCTGCAGTCTGCCAAGAGCGGTCAATGCCTTAAGAAAGAGAGATGTGACCTTGCTCTGATACAACTGTCACAAAAATACGGTAGCGTAAATTAACTTTTAATTGCAATTCATATACTCAAGAGAATTTGGTCAGAGAGAGAGAGAGAGTAGCTTGACACATCATTGGGGACCAGAACATGGGTTGGTCCCCCCCATAAAGAGAATATCTTTACTCCTCTGCTCGTCTGCACGCCTTACAGAGAGACTTAAGGGGCGGAACAATGGAGCTTTGGCCAAATTTGTTGCAGGTGGAGTCTTGCTGAGAAGTTGCACGGGAAAGTCTTTACAAGCACAGGCACGGGGCATCGCCCATCCTCTATTCTTGTGTGTTTTGATCTGACTACTGATTCAGAGAGTGTTTCCACTCTCTTTCTGCTAAGAGGATTTCCCCTCTTCTACAAGTCTTGTAGGAAGCTCTCACAAGGAGAGTCTATCTTCCACACAGCTTGTGAGAATCTCTCTAAACGGAGTTTATCTTCTGCTATGTGTTTCCCTTCATGCGCAATCATTCATGCATCAAATTCGAGAGAGAAACAAGCAAAATGCATGGACATATGCTTGATGTAATTTTCTGCATATAAACAAAAATTCTTACTTGTGCGCGCTCCTACGCCAAAACGAAGACCTTCTTCGCGATGAAATAACCTTGCGTAGACATAAGATAGGTAGGGAAAAGTGAAATTCTATGAGTGCTCCGCTGAAAACAACCTTGATCGAGGTGATTAGGGGTTGAAAACAGAGAATTTATAGCCACCGCTCTCTATGGAGAGAGTGCCTAATGCAACTTCTCACGATGAATCTTCTTCAAAAGGTGGTTATGACTGTGAGAGCGTAGAGCACGCTCATATTGAGGAGGGGGGTGCACTGCCAACCTGTGAAGAGGGGGAGAGGTTGTACTTTTATACACTCTAGTAGGAAGGGGGGGTGCTAGGAGATGAGGGAGGGTAAGAGAGCAAGAGAGAATGAGATTGCATGGGAAAGTGGGCCACTTGGCACACTTTCTCATTAATAACTCTAACCCTTCAACTTTTACATTTAAAAACTTTAAAAGTTCCTAAGCTATTAATGAAATGTGCAATTTAACTCACAATTGCTGTCACAAAGTGATGACGTGGCTATCGACAACAAAAACCATAATTTCTGTAAGAAATCCTAAAATTCTTGCAAACCCTAATTTCTACCAGAAACCCTAATTTCCGAAAATCGACGAGGTGAATTTTTTTTTTAAAAAAAATTGAGCGAAGCAAATCTCAGCTTTTTGCTATGCTTTGGGAGAAAGAGAGAGAACTTGCTTTTTACTGGCTCTCATTGAGAGGGAGAGAGTGTTAAGTATGGAGCCTTATTTACCCTTGTAATTTTTTGTGGTAAAAGCGCACATTTGTAAGGCCCCCATTATGAGGAGAAGCCATCGTGTGTGAAGGAAAATCACTCACCGGAAACCAAAATTTTCACGGACAAGAATCAAGGGCAACTTTAAAGGCCTCGGGGGCGGAGGCCGTCGAGACTTTTTTTTCGCCGGAATATTCTTTTTCGCCGGAATATTATGGCCGGACGGCGGCCGAAAAGTGGTCGGAAAACAACCGGTCGGTTGGCCGGTGGCCGGTAGTCAATGGCCGATGGCCGGTGGTCGGAAGTCAATGGCCAGTGGCTGGTGGTCGGAAGTCAATGGCCGATGGCCGGTGTCCGAATTCAATAGCGGACTTGTCTTCTCAAGGGCGGCCACATATGGGCGGATTGGAGGGTCCGATTTGGACTTATTCGCACAAGGGCGGCTACACATGGTTGTCTCTCATAAGAGAGGGCAGCCCTTTTGGCCTATAAAAGGAGGCCATTTCTACACACATTTCATAGTGTGAAGTTGATGCAACAAGGTGAGTGTGAGGTGGTGAGAGTGAAGCAAGGCGGGAGCTCTATCAAGGGTTTAATCCCTTTGTAAACTACTTCTTGTTTTGAAGTGCTAAAGCCATTGAGTGGCTGCTTTCCCGTGGACGTAGCCCACATTGGGTGAACCACGTATATCGTGTGTACTCTCTCTCTCTCTCTCTACTCTATAATCTCTTGTGTGTGAAATCTATCTCTCTCCATTAAGTAATCTACTCAAAAATCTATTTAGCTAAGTCTTATTTCCTAACAACTGGTATCAAAGCAAGGTTTGCTCGTAGCTAAATTATCTCAAGGAAAGGATTCCTTGAATTGAGTGGGAGTTATGGCGGAGGAAGGGAAGCTCAAGATTGAGAAGTTCAACGGCAAAAACTACCAACATTGGAAGATGCAGATTGAAGACTATCTCTACCAGAAGAACCTCTATTTGCCACTAGGCGGTCTTGCAAAGAAGCCCGCAACAATGGCAGATGAAGCATGGATTGTCCTTGATCGAAAGGCACTGGGAACAATCCGGTTAAGCTTGGCGTCAACGGTGGCCTTCAATGTTTTGGAGATGAAGACCACGGAGGACTTGATGAAGTCACTTGATGACTTCTACGAAAAACCATCGGCATCCAATAAGGTATTTCTTATGAAGCGCTTGTTCAATCTAAAGATGGCAGAGAATAGTTCAGTTGCAGAACACCTAAATGACTTTAACACAAACATAAGTCAACTTCGATCAATGAAAATCAATTTCGATGACGAAGTGCGAGCTCTCCTTATACTATCATCTCTACCGGATAGTTGGGACAGCCTTGTGATGGCTGTAAGTAATTCTATCTCTGGCACAAATACTCTTAAGTTTGATGATGTTGTGGGTGTTCTCCTAAGCGAGGAAATGCGAAGGAGAAGCACAGGAGAATCATCAAGTGCTGCACTATCAGTGGAAACAAGAGGAAGGCTTAAGGAGAGGTTCAAAAACCAAAAGGGTCGTGATCGCTTAAGGCGGAGCAAGTCACGCACAAAGTCAGTTCTTGAATGTTGGAACTGCGGCAAGAAGGGCCACGTCAAGAAGGATTGCTGGTCCAAGAAGAAGAAGGAAACAGAGTCTCAAGACAACAAGCCAACATCCGAGGCCAATGTGGCAGGTAAAGTAGAGAAAGATGCTCTAATTCTCTCATTAGACAATGTGTCTAATTCCTGGATAGTATATTCCGGGGCTTCATTTCATGCGACACCACACAAGCAACATTTCCAAGACTACACCAAAGGTAATTTTGGGTATGTATACTTGGGAGATGATGAAGCTTGTGAGATTGTCGACAAAGGTACAGTTTCTGTCAAAACTGCTAACGGAAATGAATGGAAGCTTAAAGATGTTAGGCATGTTCCTTCTCTGACTACACCAAAGGTAATTTTGGGTATGTATACTTGGGAGATGATGAAGCTTGTGAGATTGTCGACAAAGGTACAGTTTCTGTCAAAACTGCTAACGGAAATGAATGGAAGCTTAAAGATGTTAGGCATGTTCCTTCTCTTCGCAAAAATTTGATCTCTATAGGACAATTGGACAATGAAGGTCACAACATTGCATTCGGAAACAAACGGTGGAAGATCTCAAAGGGATCTTTGGTGGTTGCCAAGGGTGAAAAAGTTGGTACACTTTACTTGTGTACTGTTAGCACGCAACCTTCAGCTTGTGCAGCAACTACAGAAGTTGACAGTGCGGTGTGGCACTACCGACTTGGGCATATGAGTGCCAAAGGAATGCAAATCCTTCAAACAAAGAAGCTTCTACCAGGTTTGAAAGAAGTGGACTTAGAGTTCTGTGAAGATTGTGTTTATGGTAAACAAAAGAGGGTAAAATTTCAAAAATCAGGAAATGAAAGAAAAAATAAAAAACTTGAGTTGGTTCATTCTAATGTTTGGGGTCATGCAAGTACACCATCACTTGGTGGCTCATTGTACTATGTAACATTCATAGACGATGCGACTAGAAAAACATGGGTTTATATCATGAAGAATAAATCCGATGTATTTTCCATATTTCAAAGGTGGAAAGCCTTTGTGGAGAATGAAACAGGTACTAAGGTTAAATGCCTCAGATCCGACAATGAAGGCGAATATTGCAGCCAAGCTTTTGAAAGCTTTTGTGCTAGCAATGGCATTCGGAGGCAAAGGACAACCCCAAGGACACCTCAACAAAATGGGATTTCGGAAAGGATGAACAGGACAATCATGGAACGAGCACAAAGCATGCGGCTACATGCAGGCCTACCAGAGTGGAAAAGAGAAGCAGCATATGAGTGCTACAAGAGGAAAGCCACACAAGCGAAAGAAACGCACGACAAGAAACTGAAGGACAAAGGCATCAAGGAAGGAGAGCTTGTGCTAAGGTATGACAATCGACTTGACAATCGTTTTGATGCCAAATTTGAAACAAGATGGCAGGGGCCATACATAGTCAAGAAGGCTTTCAATTCAAGTTACTATCAACTTATGGACTTGAATAGGAAAGAGCACTCCAGGAAGGTAAACGGCTATCGCTTGAAGCCTTACTTGAGTCGCCTTCTACCAAAGGATCTACCAGAGCAAAAGGCAACTATCTCATGTAAGTATTGTTGCATGAAGCATGAGTGTAACACAAACCAAAATTCCGAGGGGCCAAACAATGAAGATTTTGTCAAGGACTCTGAAGCACTCTCTTTGGAAAAGATGCTCTATGATGGTACATGAATATACCATCATCCTGGGGGAGGGCTAATGATAGCCGTTTTTCGGCTCTCCATAATTTCCATATTAAGTTACTCCACCCTACCAAATTCACCCAAATGCTATGGCTATCCCTACCATTTCACTGTACATAGGCGTGCGTGAGTCACGGGACTTTTCCCATATCTTCTTAAAAAACCCTCAATTAGCTAGTCATTGGGCTAGTTGAGCCAAAATATATATATATATATATATATATATATATATATATATATATATATATATATATATATATATAAGTATATTATGGCCCATGCGTATGTAAATATTTCTTTGTATATAGGGCCTAAATAAAATATTTTTTTATAATTATTTTGGTATTTATTTAAATATTTCTACCTAGGTGTGTGCTATTTATGCTCTGTACATTGCCTCACCATTACCACAATTTTTTCTTACCATTTTTCATACTCTTTATTCCATATAGAAATATTTTCATGTAAGCTTCTCTTATATTTGGTGTAACTCCACCCCAACAAAAATCCAAAAAAACTAGTTTTATTTATGTGTATATTTTTTCACTATTGTGATTTTTTCCTTCCTACATCTATTTTGTTTTTTTTTCTAAAAAATTAGAACACCAAAAATATTTATCTTTTTATGGTAGCCTCATAATGAGAGAGATTTCTTTTGACCCCTTTATATTTTTTTCCACTTATATTATTTATATTTGACATGTACATATTTTTTAGACCCCTCAATATTTGATTTTCTTAGTTGTACTATTCACTTATATCATAATCTCAACAATATCTTCAATTATAGACCTACCAAATAAGGTCAAGGGTAGGTGGCATGCATACATGCACTATGGAGGGCTCACTCTTGGAGGTATTCAAAAGAATCATCCAAAGAAGGACCCCACAAGGACCTTGTGCAGTGGAAAAAAACGGTCGGTTTTGCTGAATTTTTAAAGTTCACTTGCTCTCCGAATTTGAAAAGGTGATACAAACAAAAGTTGTAGCTTGTGGGCTGAACTTTTGCCTCATATTTTTTCATATTTTTTTGAGCTACGAGCTGTGAGCTATGATTTTATTAGTGGACCCCAGTTTTCCCATGCTATGCAGCCACACTCTCTCTTCCACTTTATCATTTTCCTCTTTCACACACACTTCTCCACTCATCATCCCCACCTCTCTCACCACACCTCTCTGCACCCTACTCACCTTCTCCTCAACCTTGAAGAATAAGAGAAACCATGGTGAACTCATACCTCCCACACACAATTCCATTCCAAAATTGACCACCTAGTCTCATTTTTCCTCCTCCAATTTACCCATATCTATAAAAAAAACCACAAAATTCAGCCTCTTCTCTTAAAAGACAGCATCATGGTGGTTGATTACTCAGCTTCAATTACCTTGTCTCTCAAGGAAGGTCAAGAGTGGAGAAAAAATGTACCGTCAAAGCTAGTGGACCGTCAACAAGCGTCAAAATTGGCCCTACTCAAGACACTTGGAGCATCAACCTTGTAAGAAATCCACCTTTTCTTACCTCTTAAGAGTTTTTCTTCCTTATTTCTATCCTACATGGATACTCCCATTGTAAATATCCAATTCCATTTGTAAATTAATACTAACTCTACTAACACTAACCCACTATGAAAAGTCCTATCACCTCCATTTCTCTCCTCTCTCTTTCCCCACCAACTTCTTGATAATTCCAAGCAAAAGAAATTAGATAAATGGCTAAAAATCTAACCCAACCATGGTTAGAGGAGTAACCCTAGCCTTCAAAATTGCTATAAAAGGAGGGTGTGGCTAGCACAAAAAGGGGGGAGCCATAAGCAAGAGCACTATGCTATAGCTTGAGAAGCCAAGCTCAACCTCTCTAGAAGGAGCTCTTGAGTGGAAGCTCATTGTCTTATGCATGTGCATGTGCTGTAATAGGGGATTAGCAAGGGAACTCTATGCCATTGTAAGAGAGAGAGTGATCATTCAATTGAGAGTAGGAAATCTATCATATCTCCTACTAGTGTAAGCCCAACATTTGCTGAATCAAGGAGGGTGGATTTCGACTAAGCTTGGATACTTTGTCTCCCTTCCAACGTGAAGTAATGGACAACAAGGATGCGTAAGTGTCTTGGTGTTTTTTGTTAAGTTCTTGATAGCTTGTCTCTGGTGTTGTCATCAATCTAGCCATAAATCCCACATACTGTAAGAGGGCGACAGGGTGGAGAGGACTCCCCTGGCCTTAAGACAGTGATTGGGGTGGCTTTTCTTGTGATGTGTTGTGGTGAAATTTACGCAAGATATGTTGAACAAATACTAATCTCACTTTGATTTGTCATGACAGATTTGTAAGAAGGTATTCATGCAACAAGCACCCCTCCCCCTTTCTCTCTCTTTCTTACATATATATAGTTGTGTTTGCTTGATCATTGCCGATACGTTTCAAAGCAGCCCGAGCACTCTCTCTCTCTCTCTCTCTCTCTCTCTCTCTCTCTCTCTCTCTCTCTCTCTCTCTCTCTCTCTCTCTCTCTCTCTCGTGTTTTAGTGTGTGAGAGTGTTCCATTGGTGTTAGGGTTAGTGTAAATTCCTTGCTTGTTTGTGGGTTGCTCTAACGATTCTCCTCTTTTGCATCCTAGTTCGCTCTTAAACTAGGTGGTGCCCCTTGTGTAGTTGGGATTTGGCTGTGGGCTTGTTGTTTTGGTTTGTGTTGTGTTGTGCCCCAGCCCCATTGAGCAGCACGGGAGCCTTGAAGGGTGTCTAGAGGTTGCTCTTCTTGTTGCCCGCCCCGGACCGCCTCACTGGCAAAATTCAGATGACCAAAACGTGCATGCCAAAGTTTTGCATCTGAAATAGCCCTTGAATCTGCAACAGCATCTGCAAAATTTTGTCCACACTTGTCATACAAAATGAGCTTATACAGCCCACGGCACAAAAGGCCAGATGCAACAATTTCATCACCAAAACTGAGATCATGAACTATACATCTGTCATCCGCAAATTTGACTACAAGTCCAAGTCTAGCAAGTGCGGATACAGACAAGAGATTCTTCTTGATCCCAGTTACATAAAGTGCATCAACAAGTGTGAAGGAACTGCCATTAGCAGCAGTGAGCACAATCTTTCCAACTCCCTGAACTGGATAAGAGGCGTTGTTGGCACAAGTGACTGAATTCCCATGAGGGACAGACTTGAGAGAGGTAAACAATTCACGATGTGAGGTAATGTGCTTTGTAGCACCACTATCGAAATACCACACATGTGAATCTGCAGCAACTGACAAGCATGCATCATGGACAGCAGCATTGTAAGTGCACTCTGCGCTAAAAGCCCATTCTGCATGAACATCAGCAACACAGTCTCCTTTCACAGAAGACACAACAATGGCTGCATTTGTAGGGGAACCAGCATTTGCAGTGGAACCACCCTCTTTCTTCTTAGCCTCTTTGGCCTTCAACTTAGGACACGACTTGATCAAGTGATCATTGGCTTTACAATAATGGCAACGCATCTTCTTTTGCTCTCGAAAAATCTTGTCCATCATTCTGTTAAATGTGCCAACAAATAGCCTGTGCTCTCGAAAAATCTTGTCCATCATCTTGTCGCAGGAGCATTGGTTAAACCAAAAGCCATCACCAAAAACTCAAATAACCCAAAAGTCGTCCAAAAAGCTGTCTTGTAGACGTCTTTCGGCTCGATTCGGAGATGATATCCACTCTTCATATCAATCCTGCTAAAGCACGAGGATTCATGTAACCTGTCGAGTATATCATCGATCCTAGGAATCAAAAATTTGTTCTTGATGGTGATTTTGTTGAGAGTTCTATAATCGATGCACATTCTCCAAGATCCGTCTTTCTTCAAATCCAACAACAGTGGAGAGCAGTACAGTGAAGTACTAGGCTGGACAAGACCCTTTTCCAAGAGGTCTTTCACTTGGTTCATAATCTTTTCAATCTGTAATCGGCTCACACGGTAAGGTGGCCGATTCGGTGACGTGCTTCCAAGTATCAGGTCAATGGTCTGATCTTCAGGCCCTCTAAAAAGCAATGGACATGAGTGTGGAGAAAAAAATCTTGGCGTTCTTTTGTTCAGGTCAAAAAGTATTCAACCTTTATCCATCGTTTAGTTCTCTCCCAAAAGAATGAGTAAAGAAACTGAAGTTCATCAAGTACAATCTCTGAGCCCTTCATTCATCAAAGTTGTTTTCTCGGCCCGGTAGTCAACCACGGCGTAGTTCTGGTGGTACCAAGGGATTTCGAGTAGAACATCACTCGCATGCTCTGAACACCCCTGTCATTGCAAACGATGTTTTCCAATGCTCGGTGTAATGGCAACATCCCATCCGGGTGCCAGTCGAACTACCTCCGCCAATGGCATCAGTCTGTCGGGCGTAATTCCAAATCGAGCCTCCAATTCCAAGTGAAAAGAAGTTGGCCTTGGCTCCTTCAAAAGAGCTTCCTGATCCTTCACTTTGCCCCAAAAGTGGCAAAGTTTGTACTTTCAATCATTTAATTCGATTCAGGTCCCACGCCATGTGGTACCACTTCTGCTTTTTATCTGCCTTTTCTGCCACGTTCCTCAGCTTCTCTCGAACTCTGAGGCCTGTCGTCGTTCTTATCATTCTGTTCTTTTGGTGCCTATTTAGGGCACTTCGCGGAGATATGTCCATGTTCCCCGCATCCAAAGCACTTCCCCTCTCTAATGAAGCTGATGCATGGTTTTTAGGACCCCTTCTGAAGATGCAATAAAGGCACAGTCAGTTGTTGGGGAGATGAGGATACTCTAGTCCAAGGGATCTCGAAAGAGAAGAAAAATCTACTTCACAAGCACCAAGGAGTAAAAAGTGCCATGGACAGAAGATACGTGGGAACGAGCTCTTATGCATGCCTACAACCTATATCTTACAGAATAGCCCATTCTAGGTGTGAATTTCTAGTGAAATTTACACGAGGATGTTCGTGTGGACTCACAGCACAGCATACTCCGTTTTCACTTTTTTACCGACAATAAATATTTTTTACCATAGTAAATATTTTTTACCTACAGTAAATATTTTTCACCTACATGGTAAATACAAATCACTTTTTACCTACAGTAACTTTTTTTACCCATGGTAAATATTTTTTACTGCACCATAAGTATTTGGTAGGTAACAGTTCACTGTTACTAGAAGCAGTGATTGGGCATCAACAATGCAGTTACAAGAGGAGAAAAGGGGAAAATCTTATGGTAAAGGTGAGTCAACAGGGATAAAGACTTTTGAGTTGAAAAGAGACATGCTGATTTTTTCAAAGAACACATGTCAAAAGAAGCCATGGTTGAGGATTTTTTGAGAATTTGATATTCCGGAGGACCCCCGCAGGTCCCCCCCTGACATGTGCAGAACCTCCAGTTTCAACAGCCACCTACCTGCTCTTAAATGTTGGTCAAGGCCTTATCCCCATGTGTCACAATCAGAAAAATCAGCATTTACCCTCCCCTCTCACATCACTCTAGAGAATATCTTGATGGTGACATATCAGGTGACCTCAATCTGTTGACCACCCTAAGCAAAAAGTAACCCCAATCAACGAATTTAAGCATGTTTATCCCTAATCCTAAACCCTCTCAGAAACCTATATAAGGAGGCCTTCTCTCACTCAAAACGACAACACTTCACCCACTTCACCAAGCAATGAAGCTATGACGACATTGCTCACAACAAGGAGCTATGGATGGAGCTCTACTCTCTCTCCCTCTCTCTCTCCCTCTAGTATGCTACATTACTAGCCCTGAAACCTAAATAAGGAGTCTTCTCTCATGCTCCATGGCCACCATCCTCGCCATCATTCTCTAAGGTATTGATGTGTTGCTAGTAGGATCATACCTACTTGTTGGGTTGATTGTTTTTGACAAGGGATTATGCCATCCTTGGCTTGCTTCTCTATATCCTTGTTATGTATGATCAGATGCCGTTGTATTGTTAAGCTGATGTCTTGTGTATATATATGCTACATAAGGTCCCTAAGCTTCGTTTCTATGTGTTTTGCCATATGTTTTGATGCCATCATAATGCCAGAAGTCTCACTTGCCTATGTGCACTATGTGTGAGGTCCCTAAACCTCTTAATTTAGGGTGGTGCCCCCTTTGTTTTGTTCTTTGCTTGTTTGCATGAGGCGTGGTTTGTGGAGTGTGCACGAGTACAGAGGCCACCCGATTGCACTGCTCTTTTTCCCGCTATCATTTTGGTGCCCCCACTGAGGAGGGCTACACAGACCTTCAGTCCACAAGCAATGAAGAGGTGCAATCTACAACATGGACGAATGGCGTGAGGAGGTTGCAGATTGGAGAACAGAAGAGGAGGAAGATCACCTCTACACCTAAGTGGCCCAAGGCCACAGCGCGTGCTGAAGCGTAAGGTAACATTTGGCTTAATCTCATTAATAAGGGATTACATGACCACTACAGGCAATAATTAGGCTAGTGAGCAACCAACTTCAACCTCCAACTTGCAACCACGACTCTCACCCCTAAATCCTCCTGAAGCAAAGAGGCGAAGGCTTGCCTACAAGATTGCCGCCCGTCTGCAAGTGCTCCCAGTGCACTTTGTGAATCCAGACACCACCAATCCCAAGCCAACCTCCTGTCCGTGTGAAGATCACTTTGGATATTGTTCAAAGTGCTTTGGAGACCGGGTGAAAAGCCTCCCTACCCTACCTTTGCTGCTAATTTTCAAGAAGTTATCTCAATCTAAGGAAACTATCTTAGTTGATGATGTGCTGCACATTAATGGTGTCACTTTCATTCGTCATGCTGATTATGGTAATAGCATCCAATTGTTGCTTGCTAAAAGGCTCAGCATTGTACAAAGTGTTGCCATCACGCCTTACGTCTTCACAGATGCATCAGGAAGAGTCGAAGTGATCCGAGGTGCTGACCTTCTGTGGCTGATCAAGCTCATTGGTCCCGAGGTGGTGCAACTAAGCTAGGCTCTTGTGTGTAAGTATGGATGCCAATAATGAGAATGATGATCCCCGTATGTTTCCTTTCCATTTTGTGCGTCATATCCGTGTGAATATTTGTATTGATAGAAAAATCTTTTATCAGCAAAGAATAGCCCTGTTGTTTGGAGCCGAGAGACTTGGGGAAATCTTGCGCTCTCCTCATCCTATCATTCTACCCTTACTAGACGTCTCACCTCAAGCGATCAGCGAGACTGTAAGGCCTCCCAGTCTACAGGCTCTCCTGAAGCTTCAAGATCATTCAGTACTTCATAGATACCTCTGCGATATCCATCTGACTCCTCCTCGCATGATGGAGCTCGATGCATCGCAAGATTCTGTGTTTATACAAAAATCAAAGTAATAAGAATACATGATTCATCGTGTTTTAAAAAACGCCATAGTTAAGATTGGATTAGAAACTCACAAACTCATAGCGAAAGGTGTCGAAGCCTCCGCTGCCAAGATGAGATGTCCCCCTAGTCATCTGTCGTACCTGCGCGGCCTCACGCTGCTGTCTGAACTGCGTGGCCGTTGTCCGCTCATCCTCCCTGATCTGCAGCCACGTCTCGTGTGGGATGCCCGAAGGCTTCGGCGAGCGGGTCCTGAAAGCCTTCCGAGCTGCATCTCATCGATGTTTGATGGTGTCCCGTACAACACCCTTGATCCACCGCGCCGAAACAACGAAAGAACCCGGAGCAAGCTGGTACTCTCTCAGGATGGTCTCCACTATGTAAGTGACTTTTTCCTTTTCTTGCTGATCCCAAGACGTCAGAATGTTAGTCGAAAACTGCAGCTCCACGAGCTGGCGAATCCGCTGTCGCATCTCAGTCCCGACTCTATCCATGTCAACAGAACCATCTCCCCGTACAGTATAGAGCTTGGAGGCACTAGGATCATTTGCCCCCCAAGGTGTCCGAGGTGTGCCAAGAGGTGTGTCGAGAGGTGTGCCTGGGTAAGACGGGGGTCGTGAGCGAGGAGGGGTCGAAGCATCTGTGGACCCTCCTCCACAGCAACCACCACCTCCACCTGACGATCGCCGAGATCGGCGAGTGCGCCTGTGCTGCGGAGATGAAGACGTACCCGCCTCTGTCCCACCCCTAGGTGTCGAAGCGGCCGTGATGGGAGAAGAAGGCGTCGTACCCATAGGCGTCCTGAACCCCGTAGGCGTCCCCCCCCTAGGCGTCGATCCCTCGAGTGTGAAGCCCGGAGGCGTAGTACCCGTGCCTCTGGTTACCCAGTACTGAGAATCCTCTGCCATCTGAGCAGGCGTCATCCGTGTAACGAAGCCCATGAATGCATCTGCACTCATGGAAGCGGGATCTGGAATCTCGTCTGCCATACTAAAGTCCTGCACAAAGAAAGTAAAATAAAGCGTCAGAACACAATTGTTTAAATTAACTTTAAGCTTAATTTTAAATCAATGTCTTCACACAAACACTTACAGGCCTAGGCCTCGACGAGTGAGGCATCATCGATAAGATCTTGCACCGTATCATCGTCTATCTCTAATTGCAAACATAACTCTGCCCCAACTCGTTCTGGCAGATTGTCTTCATCCATTGCATCTTCATCTACAACTGTCAATTCTGGCTCGTCTGCGTCATCCCTCGTATATCTGTCAGCTTCCTCTGCCATACCTTCGTCCATCTCATCTAATGTCACAGTAGTATGGACGTCGTCTGACTGAATTTCCTCCAGGAGATCTTGCCCTTCAAATACTTGTTTATTTCTTGGAGCAACCTGAACCACAAACCACCATTGTCGCTCTCGAGGGTCCGGTACAAAGACCACTTGCTCGTAATGTTCGAGGAGAGCAAATGTGTCGCTCGCATCTGTCCAAGTCTTTGTAGAATATATTTGCACAAGTTTGTTTCCATCTCTGCGTACCGTTGCATTGCGACCAGAAGTAATCACCTTGAACCACTTCACATCCAACAAAAACATCTCAAACCGCATGAAGCTTACTTTCAGGATATCTGACACCAGACCACAGTAATCCAGGTTTCTAGTGCTCTCATTCGTGTCTCTAGCACTGGCCCTGCTCTTTTGCATGAAACTAACCATTACCCCACTGTCAAACGTGTTTGTTCTGCTGTCAATTTGTTGTGTTCTGAAATGCTTTCCATGCGACCATAGTGCCATGTATGTATGATACTTCCAGTCATATCCAATAGCCAGCTCTTCCTCTTCTAGAGATATGGGTTCTCCGATCTGTCGAGCTGCTCCCACTGTCTTGTCCAACCATGCCATTGTAGGGAATTCAGGTAGAGGAGCGAGATAGTCTGGCAAGGGTAAGCCTCTAGTCGTTCGACTTCGCCTGAAATCCTGTCGCTCTAGATTGCGTCTCTCTTTCTCTTCTTCGTACCTTTCAAGCCATTTTTGCATCGACGCTGAATTTAGTATACAGAACTTCATGATCTTTTCTCGCATGGCCAAGTTCATTTTCTTCGGCACCCCTTGCCCTTGCGGCTCCTTTCCCACTAGTCTTGCATCCTCCTCATTGCTCCACAATCGAGGCATTTCTAGGTCAGAAACGGATAGAAATTTGGTCGTCAATACAAGAGACTCTTGCACCAGCCATCCTTCTGCCATGCTCCCCTCTATACGCGCTTTTTGGCGAACAAAACCCTTAAGTGTTTTCATGAACCGCTCTAGAAAGAACATCCAACGTCTGTGGACTGTACCTGCCACTGCAACCTCATCTACTACATGGACGAGCAAGTGCATTTGGATAGTTAGGGAGCTCGTGGGTAGATACTTCTCAATCATGCAAAGTGCCTCAATGGAGTTAGCCCTTGCGACTGCAATAGATTCCTCCCGTATCTCCTTGGAAGAGATCCACCGCACTAGCTCTGAAATCTTGTATATGCAGGTCTGCACTTCCTCCGTTAAACACCCCTTGATCGCAATTGGAAGAATGAATTGCAAGAACTTATGCCAGTCGTACGATTTCAACCCTAAAAGTTGATCGTCACGGGTGAATGCTGTCTTGAGACATCGCATATATCCTGTTGGCGTCCTGAACTCTGAAATCACCCTTTTCACTTGTCGCTCTTCGTTTTTTAGCAATACCCATGGCGCTCTTGGAAGTTTTGTTTAACCAGCTGCATTGGTGAAAGGCCACAGCTCTAGCATCTTTCCAACCGACTGCAAATCATCTCGTGAAGCTCGATTGTCTTTCATTTCCATGATTGTCTTCCAGAGGAGCTCTCCCACATTCTTGAATATATGCATTGGATCCAGCAAATGGTTAATTAGTAGATCACCCCAGTACGGCAACGTATGGAGAATGGACAAACGTTTCATTCCTGGAACAGGTTGCCCCTCATGTTGCTCCCATCGGCGACGCCACTCTTGTACATGCATAGGACGACATTCGACGCGACCAAGCTGGCCTTTGCGCAAGTGATGGCCATCTGGAAGATAACGGTGGTGGCCTTGATAAATTGTCTTTCGAAGAGATGGAGAATAGCGCACATCCAAAGACTGTTCGCAAATTGGACATGCATTGTATCCCGAAGTTGTTAGTCATGCATATATCAAAGCATGAATCAGGCCAAGGCAAAGGGCTTGCGAATAGCGAGAATTTTGTAAATCAATAACCATTACCAGAAGCTTCTCCGTATCCTGGCCAATCATGCATAGTCCACATAAGAAGTCCATGGATCCTTGCATGTTGTTGTCCTACTGGTTCAACCGCATCTGCTATGTCGATCCCATGCCATAACTCCTGGAGCTCGTCAACTAGTGGAGCTAGATAAACATCCATGTTTTTTGCCTTGAACTTACCAGGTACAATCAAGCTTAAAATCAAATGACCCTTCTTGATAGCAAGCCACGGAGGGAGGTTGTAATTGATAAGGCACACAGGCCAAGTGCTCCATGACGAGCTTCTCAAGCCAAATGGATTGACTCCATCCATTTCCATGCCCAAACTCAAATTGCGTGGTTCACTCTTAAAATGTGGCCAGGTATCTTCAATGTGCCTCCAAGCCTTCGAATCAGCGGGCAGCCTAAATGTTGCGTCAGTGGATCTATTCGTAGAATGCCACCGCATCAACTTTGCAATGGAACCACAACGAAACATGCTTTTTATCCTAGGAATAATAGGGAAATGCCGCAACACTTTAGCTGACACTGTCTCGCCAACTGCATCTTGTTTGTAGCGCATTGCTCCGCACTTAGGACACGATAGACAATCTGCGAATTCATTGCGAAAAAGAATGCAATCATTTGGACATGCATGAATCTTGTTGTAGTCCAAGCCAACTAAAGTCAGAAGTTGCTTTGCATCTGGCCTGGAGGGGGGCATTTCATTGCCAGCCGGGAGAAGTTGCTCCCGCAATAACCTGTTTAGGCCACATTAAATTAACAAGCTCTCCGAGTACATCACCGTTGCAACCGGAAAATCTCTTTTGTAAACTACGTACCTAAACAAAGCAGTGACGCTTGCATCTGACCACCCGTACACTGACTGAAGATTCAAAAACTCTAGACAAGTACGAAGCACAGATATTTTGGCGCCTTCATAGATTGGTTGACATGCCAACTTCCTCAACATGTCTTCAGGAGATAGGCGCACGACTTCTGGTGCTGCTTCGTTCGCGTTCTCCTCGCTTGTCTAGAAGAAGGCATCCAGCATCTCCTCCATGCAGTCGTCTTCTGTCTGTAAGCCCTTTTCTGCTTCCATCCATGGCTCTATATTGGTCGGACCTTCACGCATAATCTTTTTTCTCTCTCTCTCAGATGTAGGTGCTATGTCGCAGAAATCAATGCCTGTTCCGTAGGAGTCGTATCGCAGATTCTGTACGGTTTCTCTAGCAAACTCTCCGTACTTGTGCACATGCTCATTACATATCCTACGCTTGCGTAGGATTTGATACTTACAGAGCGTGCACGAGCATGCAATATTTTCCTCCATGTTAGTTGATGACGTTGCCATCTACAATGATTATGAATGTTGTTTTAATATATATATATATATATATATATATATATACTCCTCACAATGTAAACTACCTCGCATTCTCTAGTCTTGCCCAATCTCCGTACACCTCGGTCCAAAGGTGTACGAAGATCAGGACCACCGGGTCAAAATCTCGTCTTTATTGGTCAAATCCTATATGGGTAGACACATACGTGCACTCCCAGGTGTACATGGCAATGCATGTAGCAGAGAAAACCCCTTTGCCTCTTTTAGTTCCAATGCCGCACTTGATGAATCATATATTAAAGCATGACCATTTTTGTCATTTTTGTAATGTTCCGTCTGTTTGCAATTTTTTGCACAGGTTTTTCCAAGGATATTATGCCCATCCTGGTGTTTTTTTCACCACATGCACAAGCCATGGAAGTTCTCAGCCCAATGAAAGTTTTCTACCTGATTGTAAACCGGACGGGGCCTCCATGTCCAAGCCAGAAGTTAATGTGGAGATGGATGAGCAACTTGAGAAAGATTCAGAAGCCTTGCATGGTTCTTGCTCAAAAAAGCGATCTCGATCTCTCTTTCTCTCTCGATCTCACTCTCGCTATCTCTCTTTCTCTCTCTCTCTCGATCTTGCTCTCGCTATCTCTCTTTCTCTCTCTATTTCCTTATTTTCCTATCTCTCTCTCTGTCTCGCTCTTCACTTCCCTACCTCTCTCTCTCTCTCTCTCTCTCTCTCTCTCTCTCTCTATATATATATATATATATATACATATATATATATATATACATATATATATATATATACATATATATATATATATATATATATAACTCTCTTTCTCTATCTCTCTATTTCGCAATCGTGGACGTCTAGATCTCCCTAGCTCAGTCGCTCGTTCGATCAGTAGAGAGATAGGGAAGTAGAGAGTGAGAGAGAGAGAGAGAGAGATAGAAAATAGCTATCTCTAGGGAAGTAGAGAGTGAGAGAGAGAGAGAGAGAGAGAGATAGAAAATAGCTAGAGAGATAGAGAAAGAGAGTTATATATATTTTATATATATATATATATATATATATATATATATATATAACTCTCTCTCTCTCTCTCTCTCTCTCTCTCTCTCTCTCTCTCTACACACACACACGATGTAGAGAGAGAGAGGGGTTGGGGGGGGGCATAATACCTGCGCAGCAGGTGAAGGCCAAGATTTGATCAAAGCGAAGGCAAAAATGGCCCCTGCTGCTCGCGGGTTTCGCTTTTTTCCCCCAAATTTTTTTGCATCGCTATACGCGTCACTATAGGCATCGATATACGCGTGGGAAATAAAGCCTTTCCACGTGTATAACGACGCACATTGCGACGCCTATATCGATGCGTATATCAACGCCCGCTAATTTCGTCGATATACGCGCGTCGATATCTCCATGTTGTGTTGTAGTGGAAGTGTGCAAGAAGTACGGAGCAAAGAAGATCAAATATATGCTAGGTTCATTGAATAATTTTTTAATAGCAAAGATAGACCTAATTGTGGTACTAATGGATCAGCAGCACAGAGCAAAATAACAATGCATTACAAGAGATTCTTCACACTTGTGACGGCTGTAGCGATGAAAATACACGGGGAACTTTTTTCCCCCGGCATCACTTTAAGCGTCGCTAAAAACATCGTAAAGAGAACGTCGCTATATGCATCGCTATATAGAGACACATATAGCGACTATGTAGTTCCCAATTTAGCGATGCATATGGAGACGTTATAGGACCAAAAATAGCGACGCATATAGCGACACTCGAGAAGAAAATTTTTTGAATGCCTTGCACCCCATCAAGCATATTGAACATAAATTTTTCAAAATGAAGATGTGAAACTGACAAAAGTATATCGGCAAAAGTGAATTGACAAAAGGTATACACTGACAAAATTATACACATCATAGGCAAAATCACTTGATTGTTAAGCTTTGACCAAAATGTACTAGTTACAACACAATTTTCATTTTTGAAAAAAAAAACATCGTTGACCAATAGTTACAAAATTGACGTACGCACGTCATCTCCTTATACATACTATGAGAAAAGAAAACTAGTGTTATATGTCTACGTCTAGATTGATGTTGACTAATCTGACGTCTTATCGCGTCCCTGCAGCATATCTGTCGGATTCTGGAAAAAAAAAACAATAAGACTTTCTGTAAGTATAAACATATAATTACAAAACAATCTAATTTTTAGCTTATTGTTAAAATACAACAAATACAAGAGAGTAAAGTTAAATACTAACCAAGACGGAGCGAGAACTCAGAATTTTCATAAGGGCATTTAAGCCCTTTCTGCCCGCATACTCGCGCTCGTACGGTGTGGGGTCACGTCCAGTCATTGACCATTGTTCAAAACATACAAAGAGTACGTTATGTTAGAATTCAAAAGTACGAATACCCATAACTACCAAACCTAAAGGGCAATGCAAAAACACTTACAAAGTCGGCCTCAAATGACGCCCGTCCGCCGCCGCTCTCCAAGTGGTGCGAGCTCCTTGTCTCTACTCGCGCTTTGACTGCCTCCTTTTGTTGCTTCCATTTTTCATGATTCTCCCGAGCTGCTTGCTTTGCATTCTTCCAATCTTCTTTGGCCAGCCAATCTTGCATGTTCCAACCATGATTAATTGCTTTTTGCACTTCAGAGCGCTTGTGATTGCAGTACTCGCGTATCCGCACCTTCATCAGGTCTTCATTGAAGCGCTCATCCCAATTTGACACGGGAATCTCGTCATGCAACATGCTGATGACTCTGTCTTTTAATTCATTTGGCACTTCACTCTAGGTGTTTAGTATGTAGAGTTGAAATACCTAAGAGCAAAGGCTACGCATGCGCGAGATCACCTTCTTGTCGTCCTCATCCAAGATGATGCTGCCGCTGATGTCAACAGAGTACGACAAGCCCTCTCGCCTGTGATGTGTGAACTTGCGTGTCGATGCAAGCGTCTTGATAGGGATCTTGAGTGGCATCTCCATGGGGGTATGGACGACAGGTGTCTCCACTGGAGTCTAGCCCCCAAAGCGAGGAGTGTAGTGTGGGGTGAGTCCCGGAGGAGTAGCGAGTGGTGTGTAGCTAGGAACGGTCGATAGCCGCATAAAACTTGGAGTAGAGGGTGACGTCGTGGCTGGTGTGGGGGCAGGAAAAGAAGGGGAAGGTAAGGAGCCTCAATGACTACGAGGCGGTGTGGAAGCATCAACGGCAGTTTCTCCATAGTAACTGCCGCCATCAATAGAGCGTCGGTGCCTAGAGGAGTGTGTAGATCGTCTAGTCAACACCGAAGCCTCGGAGCGTGCTGATCACTCTGAAGCAGACGGAGACTCTGAAGGAGTGGAATGACGTGATTGTGTACCAGAGCGATGGAGATCCTCGTATCACCTCCTCTGCTCGGGATCCAAGGAATCAAGAAAGTGATCATCATGCATACCTGCATTAAATACACGAACATTAAATCTTAATGATGAATGGAGAAGAAAATCTGAATAAGTTATAATTTGATTCACAATTTAAATTTCACAAGTTTAGCATAGAGACAAGAATGGGCAGAGCTCCATGTGAATATAATATATATGATAAAAAGGAGCAAAATTGCTCACATACAATGTCTATGGCTTTAAGAGGTCTCTCTCATCCTCACATAGCTTAGCATAACTCCCTATGTCTATATAGAGCTCTTTGTTTAGGAAAATGTCCTTCGTTTCATTTCGTAGGTCCTCCGCATGCATCCCATAGAGAGTAGCAACGCCAGGCTCGTCTGACACCATTTCAGCGGCTTTCGAATCAGCATCCTCTCCGATCTCCTCCACAGATGCCAAGGTGATTGACACATTGCAGCCCTCATAC